>NC_090791.1:9392826-9692826 GCF_040054535.1 Antennarius striatus | reverse complement strand
TGGTGGGATTGGCTTTTTGTAAGAGCAGATGTTTTTACCTCTCTCCATCTCAACCTCTCTCTGTGCATCTCTCTACCAGGCAATGAGGATAAGCTACGCAAGGTCGCAGCAACCAGACTTTTTCTTCTGGGAATCGATGTAGTCATGAATCTGGAACTTGGGTTCATTGGGCTGCTGTGTGGCTCTGTGCTTCAGCTCTCTGATGGAAAGAGAGATGCAGGACATTAGATACAGAGGAGGTGGATGTGTGGGAAGCAGCGCAGGCAAGGTGAGCAAATCAAGATAATGAGAAATAAAAAAAAGGAGACCGACCAAGTGCAAGCAAGGGAGAGAGAAGTCCCTGTGGACTGGAGATTTAATCAAAATGCCTCTGGCATGAATCCTTTAATCTTACAGTTAAAGTAGCCATAACTTGTAGATTAAAAATTCTCCAACATTATTTTCCTTCCTGTCATTACTTAACTTTTTTTTTACTCTCCTGTCAGTCAGTTAAAAATATATGCAAAGGAAACTGAGTCAAAAACAGAATTCAGACAGTTAATGTTTGACATCCAAAGAGACCCTCAAATAACAAACCTATTATAATCAACATGGACCAACAACCAACTAGCCGGTTAATGTCTTAGTTGCTGGAGTCAGAGGGGAACTAAAGAAAATAGTGAAAATACTCAGTCTTCAACAAGTCATGTGCTGGAAACATCCATCAGATTAAAATGTGGGTCTTTCACATGAACCTCAGTGTTTGTTACTCCACAGGCGTTACTATGACTGAGCAAAATATGGATTTCCCTTTTATTTGTCACTGCATTTCCACTACAAGCACAGAAAGCACATTTTTTAGAAACTTCATTTTTTAGAAACTTCATTTTTTTCACTGCAGAAGACTATTTTAAAAATGTGGCTTTTGATCCACAAGATCTGTTTACAAGGACATTGGGAATGAAAGAAGTATAGGCAGCGTATCACTTTTATCCTGGGAGTATTTTTATTTTTTCTCACTTTGTTGCTGTTACTATAATTTATTCTTCATTTCTTTCACGTAGGCTGAGAATATGTGGAGATAAGTCTACTCTACATAGAGTTCTTTTTAATTATCTGAGTGTTGAACATTTTATTCTCAAACTCTGGCAATTAATATGCAGCTTTAACAGCCATAACATGTCTAACCATTAAATTTCAGAACCTGGCTGGCAGCAGGGATTTGCTCCCACTCAGCCACAAGAACATTACAGAGGAGGGCAACAAGTCTGCAGCTCATGCTAAAGCTGTTGGATGGGATCGATGTTCGGAAAATGTCCTCGTCAGATAACATCTTACAAACCAAAGCTTAATTTAAAACTATTTACGAGCCTCACTTTGTCCAAGAATAGATGTTGATAGAAGAGGCTTGATTTTTGTGGAAAATAACGGTAAAAAAACACCAAAGGATCATTAATCTTTTAGGATCAGTCATTTGGACTCAAGTTTGTTCAGCTGATGAAAGTCAGTATAATATTCATTTAGCTCTCATCTCTCTCGAGCTGCTAAATGCTACACCCTGCAGCAACTGTATGTAGTGCTGGGCAGGTAATGTACAGTGGACTTATTGAAGCAATTTTCAGTCGATTGTTTCCTGCTGATGCTGAAATGAAGTAGATGAGAGTGGGGAGTGAACCTGAACCGTAACATTTTAGGACAGAAGCCCAAAACAAAGAGCCACAATCATCATGATAATAGACTGAGTCACTCCTTTTAAATTACACAAAACAAAAAGAAAAGCTCATTTTAAAAATAAATAAATACGTAAACAAGTTTTAAAATATTTTAAAATAAGTTACAAGATGTGAAGTCACCTACATGAAAGACAGGAATCTTGACCACTAAACCAGCCAGTGGCCTTGGTCACACGACTAAAATAAGGATTTTAAAAAATAGTTTCTAAAATGTAGTTGACAACTGCTTCTGTTGTAGGAAATCTAATGAATTTCTGTCGGGACCAAAGCTGTAGATAATCCATCGTGGGACAACTGGCGCTCAGACTTTGGGGTTTCCAGTCAGAGCTGGCATGTATAGTGGGGTCATTTCAACCAATGCCAACGTAACAGGTGTCAGAGCATGCATGTGTGTAAAAATAAACTAATTAGCTCATCTAAATCAGCTATGTACCCAACTGTAGTTAGGGTTGCTATGGTGACAGCAAATGATAGTTCTTAATCTGGCTCAAAGAGAGATGAAGCAAACAGAGAGGAGCCTTCAAACTAATAAGGCACAGGAGTAAATTGCAGGTCATATCACTGGGATGACCTCGTTCAGAGCATCTGAAGCAAGTCTATTTAAATGTGTTTGGATTAAGTTCAAAGAAGTTACTTAAACTGTAACTTTCTGTTTTCTGTTAAAAGTTTTCTCTCATTTACATTGGGCAGTTTGTCACTAGTGTTGGTGCTCCAGACTTTCCAATACCAAAACTGTAACTCTGTTAGAATAGAGAATGTAATGGGACTGAGGACAATTTACTGAGAACAATATTAGGTCCTCCAAACTAATGACAATATCACCAACTCTATAACTCAAGGACTTCAGGGGACAAAGTTTACCGTGTAAAATTCTTATGGAAAAAGTTAAATCTTGCCAAAATTTCTAGATGTTAACATTTGAATTGAGTTTCTAGTATATGCAGATGTAGTCAGTCGTTGACAAACAGTGAAAATGTGGGATTATTAAAAACATGAATGGGAAATTTTCCCTGACAAATGCTGAATATTTTGAAAATATATGTGGCGGATGTGTTAGTCAAGTAACACACACACACACACACACACACACACACACACACACACACACACACACACACACACACACACACACACACACACACACACACACACACACACACACACACACACACACACACACACACACACACACACACACACTATATGCCAGGGGAATAAAAGCATTGATTAGTGAAGCTCTTACTTACTTTGCTATGGCAAGAAAGGCCAGCTCTACATTGACTCCCGTCTTTGCGCTGGTCTCCATAAAAGGTACGCCATACTCCTGAGATGGAAACACATTAGACGGGTGAGTGGACAGTTTGCTGTTGAAAGCAGGACCACACCGAGCTCTCACACTTTACCTTTGCCAGCTTCTCTCCATCCTCCGTCTTTACAACCCGCTCTGCGGCCATGTCTGCCTGTAAAACAGTAGTCGCGGTCAGAGGTCACAAGCTCCCCATGCTACTCCAGCGATGCAGCATCATGTCAAGCCACACATACTCTTATCTGGCAGCCCTGCAGCCGGCTGCTGTGCTAGACCTCTTCAAGACTGGTGAGATATCATAAACTTCACCTCCAGCAGAAAAGCAGCAATCCAACAGACTGATGCTGACAGTCCTGCTGCTCTCACAGCAAATGATCTGATCTGCTGCTGGGTGACATCTATGACACCGGAGAAGGTTAAGTCCTTCCTCTCCACACCTCCAGCTGGTGCTGACAAATTTGTTGGCAATGATTGGGTCGCAATGAGAAAATAAAAAATGGTGCTTTTCTCACCAGCATCAATATGAAAAAAAAAATGTGGCAGAAAAGCTTGAAGAAAGTAATAAAACAGTTTTTGTTGCATGTTTTTAACGCATCATACCCACTCATAATGGGTAAGAAATGATTATGTGGACTTTATTTCCCCTGCAGGGAAATTATTTTTCGGTTTACCCATTCAGAATATGAAGCAACATGAGCAAAAAAGAGAATTGTGCATCGTTGTAAATGTTAAAATAAGCCAATGAGAGTTTGCATTCATGCATGTACTGCCCTGTGGATACATCTTCTGGCTTTTTAACATTCTCACATCTGTCTGAGTGTGATAAGAGTGTGTTAAAATTGCGTTAAGGCATCAGTTGTCCTTGTGATCTTTTTATATAACGCCAAAAAGGAAGCTTCGCTCACCTTGTTGCCGAGCAACATGATGACCACATCCTTCTGGGCATACTCGTGTATTTCAGTCAGCCAGGCCTTTAAAAGTACAAGTGACATTCAGATACATAAAAGGGAGGGAAGAGGATTGTCTGCAGACAAATCAAAGACCAACTCTTAAAGACTGCCTGTCCCCTCTCCTCCAGAGCTGCACTTGAGCTGCAATCAATCATGGCGGGACTGAGTCAATCTTATCCTTGAACACTTTTATTGCTTTTCATTACCCAAAGTGGCAACTGTGCAGTGAAGCAAATGATAACATCATGTCATTTCCAAAGAGGGCTGTGAGAAAATGTTGGAAGACCTCGTATTACTTTGCATGTAAATAGACAGAATGAAGCATTCAGCTCAAGAGGGTTTAGGGATGGGAAAGTGAGGACTAAGAAAAAAAAAAGTGACAAGGTGGGAGGGAAAAGTAATTTAAGCCTTACCCTGATATTGTCAAATGACGGCTTGCTGGTGATATCGTATAACAGAAGTAACGCTGCAACAGGAAACAGACTTGCTTTAGTTGCATTTTATTGTTGCCTGCATATACACCATTAGTGTTCTGTAACACAGATGCACGCGCATGCACACACACACACACACACATACAGCATGAGGAAGTAAAACTCAAAAAGCAAAGGTTACCCTGGGCTTCTCTGTAGTAGGCGTGTGTTACGCTACGGAATCTCTCTTGGCCGGCTGTGTCCCAGATCTGTGTATCAAACCACACAGTTACACAGCAGCTAACATGGCAGAACACACTGAACAGTCCTCATAGCAAACCATCCACATACCAGCTGTAGCACAAACCTGTTTCCAAAAAGGCTGAGCTGCTGTATAATATGTAAATAAAAACACTGTATGAAACACTGTGCAAATTACTGAAACCTCTCATGTAACTGAAAACAGTGCAAAGACAACAAATCAAAAGTTGAAAATGAGACATTTAATTGTTTTTTCATAATTATATGCCTATTTTGACTGATGACAGCAAATTGTTTCAAAAAATTTGGGAAAATGCTTCAATGGAGTTCATCCCTCGGCTAGTAACTGGTAAATAGTGCAAAAATTAAATAATATTGTGATGGAAAATTGCAAAGGATTAGAGGTTGCATTGTCTACAGACACAATATCATTAAATTATTTAGAGAATCTGAAGAAGTGTCTGTACACATAAACAAGACCAACAACAGACCGGTCTGCATTAAAGGTTAAATTAAAGTTCTATCTACCAATATAGAATCTAACCAATAAACTAATGATGACCTGTGGAGTTCATATGTTTGGAGTAACTTTCTTGGGTCAATGAATTAAATGTTTTACTCAAAGTAAACATACATCGCCATGGTGATGTCATATAATGTGGACAATGTCACTGGTGGAGGTATCTATAATCTGTGTGTTCTCTAGTTTAGGTATTCCACATTAATGGAGTTGAACCTAAATCAGGAACAGAGAGGGTTGGGAAAAAAAAGGCTGAATGAGTCTGAAACATGTCCCATTCCTACCGATCTAATAGCCTGATATCCCTAACAGAAATGAACACAAATCCAAAGGCTCATTATTCTGAACAGACACCTCCATCCTATCTCGTAGGAGTTTTCTTCCTGTCACATGTTAATGTTAGGGTAGGATTCACTTTAGCATGGGTCATTTGGTTTGGGGTTATACTGTATAGACAGATCTGCTATTTCAGTACCATGGATAGGGCCAGAAGCCATTAACAACAGGGAAGGGTTATAAATGAATCATATCCAAGTCAGTTTCAATGATTGTTGTAGGGGAGATGGGAGCGCACACTTTGTTTGCTAATATTTTCCTAATATATCTTTGTCTTTCCAAAGAAATTCTGGAATGGCATCCCATCCATCTGTCCCACAATTTAACCAGAATGAAATCACGAAACCCGTTTCTTTCTTTCATAAGCCATTGCTCTTTGCCTTTGCTCAGCACAGACTGATGGTGCAGAGCCTCCTTTGGAATTCAGCACAGGATCCTACCATGTGTAAAAGACGACGCAAAGAAAAAAGCAAAGAATTTACTGGAGGCACCTCCCACTCGCTGCTGAATGAACAGGTTATAATGATAGATGGTATCAGCCTTAGATGAGCAGTCTGCTGCTGGCAGCTGAGTCCCATGAGTCCATTATGCTGATGCCATATCAAACATGATGATTGAGTTGGAAACGCAAACAAGAACAGAACTAGTAAAACTAGTACTAGTAAAACTAGTACAAAGCATATCAAAGGCCAACATTTATTGATTACCTTGACTTTACATTATCCTCACAAATGTCCCCACTGTGGGACAAATAAAGGTTATCTTATCTTTCCTCGTATCGTATCTTATCCATTATCTAGATTCTTTTTTTTTATGACACGGGTCTAGGGTAAAGGTCTGTGCTCTTACCTGAAGTTTAACTTTTAAGTCGTCCACGTCCACCACTTTGTTCTGCAGAAACGAGAAAAGCTGTGAGAGACTGACAGATCAGCATATGCTGTAACGACTGGAGTGCTGTGAAAACAGCACAGGACTGAATGACAAAAAAAAAAATCACAGTGGAGTGAAAAAGCTTAGAGACTCAGCGTGCGGTAAAACAGACAAGACAACTAAAAGTGCCTTTAAATGCTGGCAGAAAAAGTAATTTGCAACACCCACGCAACAAGGTCCTGGGATTAGACTTAATTGTACCACAGTGATAAAGACGCCCGGCAACATAACAAGTGACTCCCCCATTAATATCCTGTGGCCATGAAGGGGTGCCCTCTGGTTTCCTGTAGCAAAAAGACTAGCCTAAAATAGTTCAGGGACCCCACCTGAAGCCAATTGTTGTTACTAGTCAATGTGTTGAAAGGGCAAAACTAGCAAAAGCCCTGAGGGAATTAAGAAAGCACTGGAAATAATAATGTGCAGATAATTATAATGCATACTTCAACATGCAAAAACTGCTTCTCCCACACTCTTTCACCTTAAATGTGTATTCTATCTTGTTTTTGTTCTTTCTTTTTCTCAATGTTTTTATAACCACTGACAGGAACACACCAAGTCATACCAGCGCTTCAACCTTGAGCGGCAAAAACCACCAAACAGAGAGAGTCAGAGATGGAGGACGTGTGACCAGAAAAATATTTTGTAGCACTTAGTCAAACACTTCTTCATAACTTCATCTGTGACAGATCACCACAAACAGCTACTGTCTTTCCTGCAAAAGCTCAAATTTGCACCCAAAGAAATCCAAAATTCGCTAAGAGTAACAAAGGAAACCTCTGCAATGTGCTGAAAGCCTTCACTGGCAGCTTTAACAACCAGTTGCTGAACCCTCTGCTTTGACAGAATCGACATGGTTCAACCCTGCATTAGTTGCCATGGGATTCCATTTTTTCCCCCAATTATGACGTGAAAGGAGGCTGCATGCTGAGTAACTGCTACAAGGAAGCATTCCAAAAATAGACCAGCCATGTTACAAGCTGCCACAACAGCCTGCCTGCCTATCCATGCATGGAGGACAACATCAGCATATTGACTCGACTGTTTCCATCAGATGATTCCGTTTCTAGTCAGTTTTTCATAAAAATAAGCAGGAAAACAAAACAAGATTGTAATCATTGACAAACACCCCTCCGAATGAATACCATATGACTAAATCCATCTTTTTTTCTGAGTGTGAACTGGAGTCACGTCCCTTGTTAATGTATTTTATGAATGTCTGCAGCGATGGAGTGGGGACAAGATGAACTAACCATGCTACTGAATAGCCAGTGTCCATATAGCTCTATGTCAGACATCCATTACGTGCTCTAATGTCTATTTCGCTGTCCAAAGAAGACATTGGTCTGACTAATGCAGCACAGTTTCCTACTCAAATCACCTCTACTTGACTTGCCATTAGTGAGAGTGTTTTGCTTTGACTGGAGGGAAATGGTGTGTGTGTGTGGGGGGGGGGGTTACAAACCACTTGCTCCTATTATCAGGTTCATGCCAGCAGAGGAGGATGTGCTGTAGAAATCTTCCAATTCAGTCACTGTGTATGTGTGTGTGTGTGTGTGTGTGTGTGTGTGTGTGTGTGTGTGTGTGCATGAAGTAAATGGCACAAGGTAGGAGTGTGTCTGTTAGCAGCGTGTCTCCTCCAAGCCCGAGCTGAGCTGAGGCCAGACTTTGCAGGAGAGACAGGGACGTGGGCAGGCATCTGCCAAGACATTTATGAAGCCATCGTCAGTGCCTCACAGCACAAGTGGTCTGTGAACCTGACTGATTGGTGAGAGGATTTGTACATTTGGTGCTATTCTCGCAGAATGATGAAGAGCTCTGCGTGGCAATAAGGTGATAATTGGACCAGTGACGCTCTGACAAGTGGAAAACTATGTGCTTCATAAATCTCATGTTATTTTTAGCAGTAAGTGGAATATAACAGGAATGAAAAACCGCTGAGAATATTTTGAATCATTCTGTGAGTCTGGGGTGATGCGTTTGCATTTCTCTCACCCTGAAGTCTATCCCGACGGTGGCTATAAAGTTGCCTCCCAGAAATGCTCCGTCTTTAAAGCGCACCAAGATGCACGTCTTCCCCACGGATGAGTCTCCCAGCAGCATCACCTACAGCCAAACCAACCAATCAGAGAAGAAGCAACAGATTACTGACAGTGTGTAAATAACGGGTGGGATAAGAATCACATCACATAAACCTGAATTGAGGAAGTTAAAATTGCCTAAATTATTTTGCAAACGAGTGAAATATTTCACAACTGGGATCATAACATTTCAGTCCGATGAAGATGTTGTGCAAATGCCTTATTCACGTTTTCCTCACAAACAACACAACCCTGTGATCACTCTGTCCGCGTTAAAACCAACTGTGTTATTACCGTGTCCTACTTCTCTCATCTCTACTAATTAAAACAACTGGATGTGTAATTATACGACTCATCTAGCAGCATGTTAAACATACCTTCTTTGTTTTTCACACCATAACTGTTCTGTATGTGCAAGAAATGCATAGCAGTTAAAGTTGAACATAACTTCTCCTTTTGTGTAGTGGCTTGTGTGTGTGTGTGTGTGTGTGTGTGTGTGTGTGTGTGTGTGTGTGTGTGTGTGTGTGTGTGTGTGTGTGTGTGTGTGTGTGTGTGTGTGTGTGTGTGTGTGTGTGTGTGTGTGTGTGTACAGCCTGGGAGGGTCAGTCAGGAGCAACAAGTAGCACACACCATCGGCAAACATTTGCGTGCATCAGACCGCGCAGACAGATCAACCTTTACGAGCTCTGAAGACTTCTTTGTCATACAGATGAAAGCATCAGGTCGATGGCTCTGACGCATCCGTGCGAGCAGTGACCGTCGCTTCTTTCTTTAACGAAGAAGATGCATAAATCCAAGCGTAGCCAAGTGATGATGAATGCTTTTCACATGCAATAAGCACATCTTCCAACATGTGGATTCAGTAAACATCCTGTTGTTGCAGGATCAACCAGATATTTCAACGACAAACCCCTTAGTACAATTTTAGAAAGCTGTTATGACGGCAAAAAAAAAATATTTAAAAAATACAATTAATAGGAGAATACACACCTTGAAGGCAATATCATAATACTCGTTAATGGACGCACATCTCTCCAACACATATTTTGACGTTCCGTTTTTAGTCTGCTTGTCCGTCAACGATGTCTTTCTTGCAGACATCGCAATGCCCGGAAAAGAGTGTCGGCTTAGGGAGAGCCAAACCAGTTATCTCCGTGATGTGTCCACAGAAAGACGCGCGTCGTCCGTGAGATCTTCCGCTATTCAGTCCCGGTGTCCTCCAGCCTCCGGCAGCTCTTCTGCTCGCATTCCTGCTTGTGTCGACCAAAAGGATCCTCTGGAGGAGAATCACACCTTGATATCACACTGACACAAAACGGAAGAGACGATGAAAACTTGACAAAACAATCAGCAGCAGTGACGCCGGCGCTCCTACATGGACCCGTTAAGAAAGAGGTGATGACAGACAGGCGGGAACATTTCTCTGATTTTTGCGGTACATCCTGGCGTGGGCAGATGTGTTTAATGAGTGTGCGAGGACGTCGTCGGCTTTGGCAGCACCATATCCCCTCACCAAGGAAACATCGGTCTGCCTTTCAGGCTGACATTGCTCCTCCAAAGGCTGCGGGGGTCAGTGTGCGGCTGGTGGCTGACTCACCCGCCACAGGTGGTGTTGGATCGTTCAGAGGACCAGAGAGAAGACATCCGGAGGGGGGCGGGGGGGGGATCTGCGCCCTATTGGATTAAACGCAGCTCATGTAGGATGTAATGGGAAGATTATTATAAACTGTTCTTTATATTTGTGCGTAAAAAGGGCGCGTCTCTGCGTAATCCTTTCCCCACAAACCACGTTACAAATGTTTCTTTTTAAAGTAGTCTGTAAAATGGTGACATGATAAACTTTTTTTTGACCCATCTCCATCCTTTACCGTTTTGAAAGCATCCTTAACTCCGTTCTTGCTGTGAACAATTTCACATTCATCCAAATGTCCGTCAAGCAAACGTGATCCTGTAAATACCGTCTCTTCCATTTATTTAATTACCATATCATGCATGTCTAAAATGGTTTCACTGAGACTATTTCCCAGTTGGGTGAGAACGTTGATTTTTTTTTTCTTCCCCTTGGTGTTTGTCTCCCTCCAGTGTTCAAGTCTTGAAATAAAGAGTATTTACTTGTTTCCGTGGCGTCAGGGCTAATGTCACCGTCAGGGATCACTAATGTTACATAGATGACGTGGAATCTCTTCATTAGAAGACGTCTCTGTGTGACGCGCCGCTGACGGCAGCATCTCGCCTCTCCGACGTGAACGTCATGATAAAACTTAGATTTGTAGATGGAGCTGACTGGATGGATGACCCATTTAATTCTAAATGCCAAAAAGAAGCCTTCAGACATGCCCGGTTGGAGCTCAACACTTTATTACTGAACAGTGAAAATGAGTGAATATAAAATGTTTCCAAAGCAGAATGACAAACTAGTAATAAGTGAAATTCATCCCAGCTGACAGTCACAAAAAAACCACAGCTGCAAAGAATGTTTAATTGGACACTTAAAATCAATTATCTCTTATCTAATCAATATCATACATATACCTTTCAGTTCTAATTGCCAGTTAATATCACAGTCTCAGCAAAGTCATCAGCCACCACCACCAGTGTCTTAATTTTATGATAAGGCCTTAATTTAATCTCAATTTAATCACCACTGAATGTTATTCTATGAGGTTGCCTGTGTCACAAATCACATGATTTCTAAAGGAGGTTAAGATTTTACTGAATAATGAATCTTGACTAAAGAAGAGTTAATAGAATTTTAAAATCACTTACTGATGTGGATTCTAGACACTATTTCCCTTTCTTCAACACAGCTTATTGCATTTTACCAGTAAAATAGGCCAGTAAGAATAAACTACCTGGACGTGGGTTATTGGATCCTGAGGGGGTGATATGCTTTGGTTCTCAGAACACTAACAGAGTACAGTGCGCCCTCGCGCATTCGCGTATCAACGCTCGCGACTCCACCTCATCGCGGATTTTTGGTAGTCAGTCACATGATACCGTACGAGCATTCTATTGGCTGACGGCATCCGGAAGTGCGCTCCGTTCCGTGAGTCTCGGACTTACGTGAGACACAAAAGTGCTTTAAACAGTCGATAATAGTGTGAGAAAAGGTAATACAGATAGAAGGTGGTTTAATATCAGTATGGGGAGGGCTCATAAACTTTTAAATTACCGTGAATAATGACATAAATAGTTTGTCGCTCTATCGCGGAATTCGTTAAGCACAACGAACGAGGGAGCGCTGTAGTAGATAAATGGTACTGCCGCCAATACATAACTCATTACGTCTCCAGGAGGCTGAAGCAACATCTTCAAATTGCTTCTTTTCTCCAATCAGCAGTCCATAACTCAGACTCCACATTTGCTGTCATAAAAAAAAGAGTACGTCATCGCATCCTCAGGATGCTAGATATTCAAAATATATTTTATTTAATGCTATTTGATTGTCAAACTATAGAAATGACAACACTCGTGAAGTAGCACAGATAAAAACGGGATATATATTTTAGCTTTGTGCATTTAAAGCAGAGTGTTAGTATATTTAGCAGGCCTGTCTCACCACTGACTTTTAATCCAGTTGACACATGCAGATGAGTATCTTCTTTTGTTGTGCTGAGAACTTTTCTGCAGGGTTTTGAACCTTGAATCATACCGCAAACTTATTCTAACATACAGTGGCAACCCTGAGCATTCTGCCTCCTCTGTGCTGTTCTAACGGCACTGACACAAAGCCAAAGTTACTGCTACTGCTGCTGAAAAGTCCATAATCTCTGCTGTTTGTCTCTTTCCTCGTCTTGCCACAAAGGAAGCCCCCTCCTCACATGTCATAAAGCATAAAGTCAGACTTGCTAGAAACAGCTTTGTTGCAAAACATCCAGCAGCAAAAAGCCTACTGTCATGACATTTATTACTAGAGCACTATTCTCAGTAAAACACACACACAGACACACACACACAGACACACACAGACACACACACACAGACACACACACACAGATACACACACACACACACACACACACACACACACACACACACACACACACACACGCTGTGTTACAGAGTGTAATGAATACAGTGAGAAGATGTGACATCCCGTTCTGGAGAACACCAAAAATTCATGTGGCACTGTTTTGCTGCATAAACAGGAGTAAAGAACATTTGCCCTGGTGTTGGAAGAGGAAAACAGGAGCTACAAAAGAATGGGTGAGAGATAAGAGGATGTGAGGACAGGAAATGTGGATTCACTGTGAAACCAGTGCCATTGCTGGCAGAAAAGGAGCATGAGGTGAACTTGGCCTGGTTGTACTGAGCTATCAGAGAGGCCTTGTCCACACGGCTGATTTTCTGGAAGGAGAGTCACAAAGATGCAGCATCATGCATCCTGGCTCCATCGCTGCATGCTGGCCTGAAGCCAGTGCATGGTGTGTGCTCATAGTGTGGGTTACTGTACATGTTCATCTGTTGCTCAGTGCACAGATCTGTATCCTGTAACGCAATCTGACAGCTGAAGGTTGGCGCTTTGCCTCCAGGAGGAGAGCGGGGGGAAAACATCCGGTACATACACTGGAGGACGTGTGTGTGTGTGTGTGTGTGTGTGTGTATATATATATATATATATATTTGTATATGTATGCAATTAATAATGAATCCATTTATCTACGTAATTTTACTATGATTATGTAAACTCACGTATTGACTCGAGCAGCAATTCACTCCCACGCCATCTATCTCTTCTTTGCAGCTGCACCACAATATGCTCAAAGTCTTCATAAAAGTTTTGCATGAATTAAAATTTACTTCGACTGCCGTAAAGCCTTGCGGTACGCGTCTCGTCCGTCGTCATGGTGAATTGTTGAATCGGGGCTCCATTGATGATGGCTTTTTTTTTTTTTTAGAGTTGACGCGCCTGTTAAACTGCGGGTCAAATTACATAACCCAGAGTAGTTTGAAAAGCGTTTGTGAAACTGAAATCCCTGGTTTTCCAAGTTCAGGTTAAGTCAACCCCGAACCACAGGTTTACCTCAGGATTTGTTTAACCCGCCTTTGTGAAACGGGCCCAAGGTCCTTTAACCAGAATGGAGACACTGGCAACATGACAAACACTCATCAAGTGAGCCGCAGAGATATGTCTGAGGGGAGGCGGACAGAAGACACTCATTAGCACACGTCCATCCTTCAACACACCAGATAACCCACAACACTTTTTTTGAACAGCTTATATTAATCACGAGTAAATATGTACATATTATGTCATTTCAAATAGATAGTTGAATGATTTCTGCTTCTACTTTAACTATTCCTTCAGGATGAAAAAAAAAATCTTGACACTCAGATGTTGTCTTCCTTTCCCTCCTGCAGATTTTGCTTAAATGTAAATTGATTTCAAACAACCTACCGTTCAAGAACAATCCAGCGTTATTTTGAATATGAGCAGCACTATGATTCAGGAGCGTTGAAAAAGTTCTATGTCCTGTGTTTCCCAACTGAAGCAGAATTTTAAATATTCTTTAACCTAAAAAGAACAAAACAGTTTGGGGAAAAAACTCTATTGTATTGTATTGTGGAAGTGCTGTATGATATTATAGCTCTATCACATTTCATTGTGACAGCTTCTTATCACACATTAGCCGGTTAACTAGGAACTCAGAGCTCATAAACTTGCAGTATGCATTTACTATTTAAACAAATACAATCAGCGATGTCATTATTGAGCAAACAGGTGGCGGTGGCCGTGAAACTATGAAGACATTAAACTAACATTTGTCTCTCACATGGTGGAAGTAAGACGTCTGCTCAGCTCTACTGAAAATATAACATTAAAGGAGGCATGCATAGAGTATTACCATTACAACCCTGTACTGCAACGACAGGCCAGAACATTCCAAACCCTGATTGTGTTGTGTTTCTGCATCCGGGGCACAAATCAGTAAGGTGCCTCCTGTCTTGTTGTATGTGATTATAAACAGAGGATTAACAAGACTCACGTCATGAATACCAATGATGTACTCTCTCCAGGAGAAGGGTGTAATGGAAAAAATATTAAAATACAATATAGCTAATTCAGTCTGGGGTTTGAATGCAGAAAAAGGAACTTCCAAACCCCATTTGTTAAAACTCCATTGGGACACGTCACTGAGGTGCTTTTTATTAACGCATTAAAGTGATGCCAGTTAGTAACTGGTTGAACCTGATAGGAGCCTCAGAGACAGCTAGGGCAAAATTAGGAGAAACTATCCAATGAGTCATTACCTTTGCCAACGTCATGAGTGGCATTATTAAAGAGTACAGAAAACAAAGCATTCACTTCAGAGCCAAGACTTTGATCTGCTTAACCAGACCGCTATGCAGTGAAAACGTTTGAAATTATAGCAACCTCAAAATTCAGAGAAATTTGTCTTTGAATTGATAAAATCCGCTGTTTTTCTGACAAAAATGAATTGTTTAAGAAAAAAAAATCACACAAACTAAACAACTTTTTGCATTCTCAAGCATTATTTTCCAATGACTGTAAGAATTCCAAAATGAACAAAGAAAAGCAAACATAACTGACTAAATATTTTATTCTGAGTTAAGCTTGGATAATTTTTACAGTCGTTTCACAAAGTATGGTTTAATAAATATACTTTATTTTATTTATGAGCATCTACTTTGGGCTTCCATAATTCACTGGATCTGACACAAGTACTGGCATTACTTTTTAGATAGTACAGTATGTGAGGACTATGGTGAAATGAAAATTGATCAAAAGGTGACAGTCTGTCCATCCTGTGTATGACTATCACAGATGATAGGTGACGCTTGAAAAAAACAGATTTCATTCTTGCGTGCAAGTCGTTTCATATAACTTGTCATTCATCTTATTGTTCCTGTAATTAAATACAGGAACAAACAGGACTGACCTGTTTGTGAAAAGCAAATTAACTTCTGCAAATAAAAAGAACATTTAAATGTTGTTCTCCATCACTTTGTTCGGCCAACCTCCACCTCTTTTAAGCAACACCTTGGTTTTATATCTTGAAGGATGATGTAAAGCTTACTGATTGTCCCCATAATTACAATTGGCTCCAAAGACACTACACATTGACATGAAGGCACTCCATTTAGACACAAACACAAACAGATATACGGTTGAAAGTGTTTGTGAGGTGAAACCACGAGGGACATTTCTACAACAAAGTGACAATGAAGACGAGCTCAGCACTCTGGAGTCAGCTGAAGACAAGAGATGAGGTGGAAACACCATGAAAGAAACCCTCCTTTAAGTGGTCTTTTTATTGAGTCATCGGTCACTAAGTCTCTTCGATGAGGTTTCCACAGGCAAACAGTGACAGGCTGAAGCACTCGGGGATGACTCACAAAGCGGAGAGCGCAGCCTGGACGGAGACCACAATCTCCCACCTCCCAGAGAAAACTGGTCCCCTTGTAATGACACCAACAATGTTCAATGGAAATGATGAGACAGCCATTTTTAAGCGTTAAACAGAGAACTGGAAACAAACAGACAACCTTAACGCGACCCCTCAAACAGTATAGAAAAATAACATCTGTTACACCGATTATTCTGCTCACATCATTAAAACCTAAGCTTCACTGAAGCAACTGTGCAAGGTAAACAAGGTCACTTGAAAAGTGTTGGCCACCTATTATTTAAGGACAAACTTGTCACATTAAACACATTACAAAATGCTCATACCAACAGAATGTTTCATCTCTGAATGCCATTATTTCACAATAAACACTTTGTCAAGGCAGCTCGATTCTTTTGACAACATTAAAATAAATATACAAATAAACAAGGATGCTTGTTTGGTCGTCTTGCCGAGGCGAGGATGAGGAGATCCATACAATTTCACCTTTGTCTAGTAATTGTGCTGAGGGAGCTAGCCTTACTCCGCTCAGAGGAAAACACGTTTTTAAAAAAATAAACAATTCATTCAAAATAAAGGTATCAAAATCAAAATGCAATTTTACAAATGTTATGTGGACTATTTATTAATGTGATTCAATTTCTCCCACCTGAGACATAACCATCTATTGGACGTTAATTTGTCAGGTTTTCCACCTTTCAGCAGCTTTGCTCTATTTCAAGTGTATGTGCTAAGCTGTGTTTGCCAGCTGCTAATTGAAAATTTATGTTTACCAAAAAATAAAAAATGAGATAAGTTTAAACCGTAACTATTCATACTTTACCAAAGAGTAGAAAGAAAAGAATTTAAAAAAACATTTGCAGAACATTCTTAACACATTTACAGTATATCAACAGTCTGAATTGTCACGTGGGCTTTGTTCTGTAATGTTTGCTTGTTTGATTTTAGTTGAGACCATTTTCTAATTCAGAGGATTTTCAATGTTCAAAGAAAATCCTTGAAAAAACAAATACATCATAAAATCTTGTTATGACAATAAAAAAAAGAAAGAAGACTGCAAACCCACAGCATTACTGTCATTCCTTACATTTTCCTAATTCAGGTTGGAAGTCCAAGCATTAAGTGATGTGTCCGTGCAGGTATTTGGCATTCAGCCTCTTGTCAGATTAAGTGATGTGACCTTATCCACTGGTTTTAACTCCTCACGCGATAACCAAGTGACCTCTTCATAACATTGAAATCTTACATCAAGTAGCAATCCGAGGAGCAGGGCTGCCTGCGTAACAGAAAATTCAAATGTAACACTTCAAAAGAGTGATTCCCGTGATAAGACTAGAAGTATTTGAACGTATGTGCGTCTAAAAAAAAGAGAAATGCCACTTTTGGCACATGAGACAAGTGCACGGCCATTGCACCGTACCGTAGGTAAACAGAGGTTTCACTGGCGATGCCTCTCCGTGTGACTGGCCACCTTCAGTAAAGTGCACTTCATCCATCTGCTCCACATGCTTACATTATAATGCTTCACCATAAGCACAATAATATGATTCAATGGTTCCGCTCTACCTTGAAATGACAATGGCAAAAAGCCCGGCATTGAGTTTAGATCAGCAGAGCAATCTGAAACTGCGCTCTAAGAGGAGCAGAATATTTCAGTCAATCGGGCCTGAACAGACCCGGACTGAAAACCTCTGTGTCAGTAAACTAGCCCAATCCATCTGCGTAACCATTAAAAAAAAAGACACAAGTCTTCCTGCTTGAAAACTCGTTTGTGCAAACTTTGAGCAGTTTAGTCTTTTAAGTCTTTGTTACCATTTTACTGGGAATACCTCAGTGCAGGAAGAGGTCTTGCTGTCTATGCGCCCTTGAGCTGACACGACCTCTGAGACAACATGTGGTTCATACAGATTCTCCTGGAGCGCTCCAGAAGGGATCCAGATGCGCCTTGGGTTTCCTGCATGCTTGTTATTCTACAGTTTCTCCACTGTTGGGGCTACCTAATCCGCCCATCAATTTTTACTGGGCCCAGTTCAGACTTGGGGTCTGGAGACAGAGAACTCCAGGGGGTCTTGGAGCAAGGTTCCACAGCTGGGCAAGAAGAGGTCTGTACAACACATGCTTTGCTTGCGACCCAGAAGCTCCCGACAGCACTGTCCACCCATGCTTCAAGAGGCTGACCCACCAGCTGGGCTTTACGTTGGGCCTCCTGCATGGCCGGCTCCTGTGGAGGCAGCTTCAGCACTAATTTAAGCTGCTGGAAGTTCTGCAGGTACAAATTTTCTGGAGGACCATCATGGAGCCAGACGTCTTCTGCAGGGGCGATGAGAAACAGAGCAAAAGTAGACATGATCCGAACTATCCAGGGGAACACATACATTTAACTATAAGCCTACAATCATTGATAAATCCAATTTTTTTTATAGGGTTGTATTATTCAAAAACAATTTAAAACACACCAGTAAGCCAGACTGCTGCAATATAGCATGCTCCTTAACATAAAGCCAGACCAACACATTGTCGGACGTGGCCTCTGAGAAACTGCTGGCAGTAAAAATAATCTTTCCTCAAACTGACATAGTTAAAATCAAATGCACAGATATTTAACTACAACCCTTACCTTTGCGGAGAGGCTGCTTGTCTTTAAAGGTCAAGGGCATGACAAGGAAGTGCGTCTCCGCCACACGCTTCCACTGTTTTAACACCTGTACCGTCCAGGTGCCGGGCCTCAGGGGCCGCTTCAATGTGGGTTTGTATTGAGTGTAACGTACATCCCCTTGTACAGTTATGTCATAGGATGCTGCCACCACCATAGCTGGGTCAATCCATACAACAGTAGCTGTGAGTTCTAGACCGTACGCCCACTTCTGAACTGCTACTGGTTCACTTAGGGGGCCGATGATCCCACCAAAGTTCCGAAAGATTCTTTCTTTAGGATCCCACTCTGTACCAACCTGACAGGGACAAAGAGTAAGTCTAGAAAAACAATAGTTTAAGTAACAACACAGCAGAAACTATTATGTTTTTGATTTCCAAATTGAACTCATTTCAAATGTTTTGAGTAGCTCAACCCCCGGTGTCATCATATTGATTACAAAATCTCTCTAGGCAGCAGTTTTCTAGCAGATGTCTTGTTTTTAAAAGTTCTACAGGTCACACAGATAACAATGATGCTTACATCCACAGACTGGAGCCTTTCAAACTCCTTAAGGTTACTTTCGAGGACCAGCTTGGCCTGAGGAACAGCCCATATCATCAGTGTCTCCCTGACTTCTGAACCCACAGCTTGGACTTCTTGACGCACAAGGTAACCTTGGAAACGGTCATCATAAAAGTACAAGTCTACTGACAGAGGGAAGCCCATTGGTTTAAACCTACATGGAGTAAAAAAGGACAAAAACACACACTATTGGAGAAAATTACTATTTTTTTAAGTCAATAACATAAAAACACATATCATCTACAGACTTGCAGGCCTCTGTGTCGCCCTGGATGGTTTCCAGATTCTTGAGGCCGAGGCGGAAGAAGGACGTGTAGGCAGTTAGCTTTACATCACTTAACGAAGACACACCATCCAACGATTCATACAGGTTCTCCCAGTACGCCTTGAGAGCAACAGTGCCGGGAGCGTAATGGCCATAAAGATGAGTGTCCATGATGTCTATAGACTCCTGGTTCACTGTTGATTCAAACTTTCTGGCAAAGAATGTTGGACGGGCCAATTGCTATGAAATAGAAAGAACAAAAATAATGGAAATAAGCCACTGCACTAGATTGGGAGTTATGAAACACCTGAAATCAGAACACAAACTGAGCTGTTTTGCATCTAACTTGCATCTGACTCACCTGGAGCCGAATGAGTTCTTGTGGTTTGAAGTTGTTGGGAGAACAGCCGCACCAGTCTACAATGTGTTTGTATTGGCATTTACAGCCCAGCTTGCGATTCCAGTTGGTGACACGCAGGTTGTTGTCTACATGAGTGTCGCACATATGGCTGTTTCCAAGTACTGTGTGGAAGAAAGACTGGAGAGAAGAAGTAAAGACATCATTCATAATGTGCGTTAAAAACACAATGCATTACAAGTATGTTTCTGTAAACCACAGAACACATTTATAATAGTTTATAACCACAGAATGTAGACTGAGCTCACACACACAGCAACAAACAGTAGAAAGAATAATGTTACATCTCAATCAAGTAAATCCACACACAGATTAACTTCAGTAAACCTAGCTCCTGACCATCACCTATGACATACAGCGAGTTTAAAAGCTTAAAGCATTATATTATCTCAGGTGCTAGACAGTCCTGACCTGGCATGGGAGGGCAAGCACAAAACAGCGTGACATGGCAAACTGTGAGTCAACCACAAGATTAAAAAACCCTGTAACGCTTACTTACCTCAGCAGGGAGCAGAGCATATGAATAGAATTGCTTCAGCCCTGAC
The DNA here is from genome assembly GCF_040054535.1 of Antennarius striatus. NCBI lineage: Eukaryota > Metazoa > Chordata > Actinopteri > Lophiiformes > Antennariidae > Antennarius > Antennarius striatus. The sequence continues at coordinate 9,672,505 of NC_090791.1, read as the reverse complement.
ACAAGGGGATCTTGGGAGTTGACAACGTACTTCACGAAGTGGTGGGTAAGGGCAAACCAATCTGAGCCTCCTGAGACCTCCACACCCTTTGGGATGCTGCGCTCGCCTATACGCCACATGTGTTGGTCGCACTCATGGAAGAGACGATCGAGGCCCTGCTTCTTAATGAACCTTAAACACAGAAGACAGTTTGAAGAACATTCGATCGATGAAGAACAGTAAGAAAATGCCGATAAATGGAGAAGGAGATCAATTACTTCAAAGTGCTCGCAGCTAATGAGTTAATGGCTATATACCACTGCCCACTAGCTTGAATATACCACCACTGACAGTAAGTGCAAATTTATGTCAAGAAATCTCAACTATCCCTTTGTTTAAAGCACAAAAAACAACGAAGATGCTCTGATTAAATGTTAGACTGCTATCTAAAAGTATACTTCTCTGATGGTCATTTCTTCCAGCTCACTTTTCATTTTCTCTCCCGTGGGACTTGAGGAAATTCTTGTCTCTTTGCTGTGACAGAAAGGCCACCAGTTCATCATTGGTCCTGCAGGAGATGGGTCGGAGTAGAATTTTAAAAAGGACAAAGTCATTTCAAAAAAGAAAGTACAGTAGACTCTATTTGGAAGTAAAATCCTCACTGATGGAAGTAAAATCGGCAAATTTGCTCAGGATTTGTTAGACGCAGGCTTGTCTGCAGGATTCCAACCAATCAGAAATGATTATCCTTGGGTTGCTTTAATATGACAAGACGTGATAAGTAGGAAGACTGTCAGCTTTGTCGTTCATTGGCCAAAGTATACAGTCTACACTTTTAACTTCTCAAAGCCTTCATCTGAGAAATGCTACAGCTGCTTATATGGGCATAGTTTTGAAGACTAAGGCACCAAAGACATAAGCAATCAACACAAACTGGAAGAATTGTCAAAATTTATGCAAAGACCAGCGGTTGCACTAGACATGCTGCGGGTTACACTTAGCAAGAGTCAGGGTTGAATGCTGTGAATATGATGGTAAACAAGAATATCTGAGTATTCTGTAGTGGACTTCTGAAGATACATATCGTTACTCTGCTGGACCAACCTGGTGGGAAAATCTGTGCCACTTAAGTTGATGAAAAAATCCCATTTCCAGTCCTGCATGGAGAGCAGGTCCTGCATGCTGCGAAGATAGGCTTTAAGTAAGCTGGCACCACCCCAGATAGTGACCATCCTCCATGGTGTGGCTTTTACGTTTGGGTACTGCTGGGTTATTTGCAGCACCTCCCGGTGCAAATAGCCAGATCGCTGAAGGCAAAAGGTTCAACAGTTAAATCAGTGAAAACTATTTCTGCATCACAAAACGTTCCCACAGGTCTGCAGCTGTCTCTGTGCTAACAGAGCTGGCTCCTGCTGAAGAGACTGATCCGAGCATGACATCCTCATGTTGCTGTATGTTGTCCGTCACCGACATGATAGGAAACATTTTATGCCCTGTAGCAAATTTCATTCCTAAACTGGCATGAGACAGAAGTAAGATTAACTACACTTAAAGACCACACTGCAAAATAAATAAAAAATAGAAGAGGCACGGCTTAAACCTCAGATGGGAATAAAGGATGAGACGGAAAAATCCAGGCTTTATGCAGGGACATTAAAGGTGGTGAAACATAGTTAACCAATTATAAAAAGCCAATTTCCCTGTAAACAGAGCTAAAAAATGTTATGTAGCAATATATGGGAAATTGAAGAGAAGAAAGACACTTGGGAAGTAGAAGCTGAGCTAAACTCTAAATTCAATTAGACCCAAATCCAAATTCTGATTATTAACCTAACATGTGTCATAAAAATTCGTTTCACATAACTGTTAAAAATACAGCATTGTGAGTCACTACCTCTGTAAAGGCAGGGAGGGCTGTCAGGACAAAACAATCCCCAGTGGGCCAACAGGTTACGAAATGTTTTTCATGCACCATACATAAAGTGCATACATACAGTACATCACTGTCCAATGTGTGTGAGCTTCATATTAAGCTTGTGATGTTTAAGTACTTCAGCAGTGGAAAGAATGCATCTGATGTCAGTATTTATATTCAGCTGTGTCTTAAAACATGCACACCCCCAGAAAAAATGTCATTATAAAATGCCTCATATAATCAAACGGGCTGGTTTTTATAGGAGCAAACAGAGGACAAAAAGTGTCCTTCCCCCTACAACCTGATCTGCCCCACAAACACAATAGGATTTCTCCTACATAAGTAGGCAGGGCAAACTGTATAAGATGGTATATGCTTTGTGTCTGTCTCCCTGACATCTTTCTCATTCCTGCCTGTGTAGAGCCTCTTCATCTGTCCTTGGCATCAGAAGAAGAGAGCAGCTCAGCGGTCATTTTGGCTACACCAACAAGATGCACCTGTTTTTCCTGCTGCCACATGAAATGCACGTCAGGTCTTTTTCTTACCAGTTGCATGAAAGCAAACATTTCCGCCACTAAGTAAAGCCTCTAAGAATAACCACTCTTGCCTAATCCAGGCTAATCCAATTTAACACACTGTGAGAGCCATGGGATAAATTGTCTTTCATAATGCCAAGTCATAAACCTAAAAGTGTCTATTTTCTCTGTGCTGTCAGCTAGAGTGTAAATAAAAAATACAGGTTTCCTGCAGTTCCTTCCAAATTGAACAATATACCATCTCTTATTTTACTCGTCTGTGTTTTTGAAAGGACAGTTGTGCACACAATTGAGAATGAACTGCATGTCCCCTTCAGGGTTTACCTCGTCCACGTGGATGTAGTAGTAATGGTCTCGGTGATATATTGCTTTGATGAGGCGCCTGAGCTGCCGTGAAGCGCGGCCGTGAACCATAAGAACAAACACCACTCTAACGGGGTTCTCCACCTTGGACAAGTTGTTATTCATCTCACCAACGGTCTGGACCTGATTTGATGCACCTGGACATACAGGACGGAGACTTTAAGAACTGAAGAGTTATAGAGAAGATCTCATATTACCAGTGTTGAGAAAGACCCTGTTAGATTAGAATCCGATTATGGAAGTTTGCATATTGGATTAATTTGTGAAGTGTATAGGAATGGAAGGCTGTCCTCATTTCTAATTTTTTATTTTCCTCCAACAAAGTTTCCCACTGGAATGCATAAACAAGAGAAGTGGTTCAGTTATTTTTTTAGGGAAACATCTACACTGTACTTAAGTTGTGTACTACAGTCATAGAAAAATTTACTGTAGGTTAGGTGTGTTTGATTGGCTGCTGAGGACATCAAACCAAGCCATTTTTTAAGAGTAACAAATATTTTGGTTTGAGTACAGTACTAGATCAGAAATATCAGTATGTGGACTGTCTGCATCTTTTTGCATCATGACACCGTCTCTACATGTTACAGGGTCCTTACCAGATTTTGGGCAGTAATTAGGAAGAGTGCCTGGCATGAGCAGTTTAGCTTGATGTTGACACACGATGTTGGCGATCTCTTGTCGGCACTGCTGTGTCTCAGCCCGTTCAAGAGCAGACAACGCATCCTTGCCTACGATATTACATTTAGGTACAAAGTCACGGCTGGAGGCTTGGTGCGCACCGTCCACACTGCCTGACTCCCACAGAACGGCAGCAGCAGGCACCTTTCCAGCGCCGTCATTACTGCTTTTGGTCTCGCTGAGGTTACGACTGCTGGACAGGTCGGCAAGGAATGCTACATCCACCGGCACAGGATGTAAAGTCTGCTCCTGCACGAGATAGTTCAGTTTTAAGGAAGGTTTTTTTCTTTTGGCTATTTTTGATCGGGGCATTGCTTACAATCTGCTCCACCCTGCTGCTCCATCGACTTCTGTTTCTCCCCGGCAAAAACTTTGGTTTCTGCCAATGCGTGACGTCTCTCTTGATGTCCTGGCTGAACTGATCTGGCAGTTTAGAACGTAGTGATTTTCTCTGAGACAGCATGAAAAAAAGGAAGAACAGAAACAGAATTGAAAAAAAGAAATTTCACAGTATTTTCAGAAAAAGCAGCATTGAAAATCGCAGTGATTTGCAAAACAAGAATGACATGAGCAAAAGAAAACTGCTCTGTGGACAAAAGCAGAAAGAGGCCATCAAGGAAATATGTTTATTTGCTATTGTTTTTCAGTTCCCAGCCCTCGGTTATTTTTAGCTGTGGTTTGTAAAATACAGAACTCTGAATGGCTACACACACATTTAATTACTGTGTGTCTGTGTGAGATGATAGCTCCAATTTCAGAACCTTTTTTTTTGCACAAAAAGATACTAAGCAACTGTCATGATGTGGGGATCCAGTGTTGTATATACCATATGGTACATAATTTAATATAAATGCAGAGTATACAGAATTGTGTTACCAGAGCACTCAAACCTCAGAAATTGTTTTTCTGGGGGGAAAAAATGAAGTCTCCTAATATCATTACAGCTTTGCCATAGTTGATTATTGGATCACATGAAAGGTCCTTCATGAGAAGCGGCGCAGCAAATGGGCTGAGGATTTTCTACCTATGTCAGACAATGTGGAGGAACACAAAGTTGCTCGTGGACTCATTCCTATCGAGGCAGCCCACAAATGCTGAGAGCAGACGAGTAACTCAGGCTGTGTGGAATGACAACGGGCCAGATAATACACTGCCAACAGACCAGCAGCCCAACAAAAAACAGTCAGATAATGACTGCCAACTGCTTGCTCAAACCCATTAAAGTGAGAAACCTTGTGCACAAAACAGTTGAATATTTAGTAGAAGTAGACAAATTAGACTTAAGTTTAATTCCGTTGGAAGCATTCACCAATTGATATCTCAATGGGTCAATGGAATGAATGAAATAATAGGAAAAGAAATAAACATTTTTGCTTGAGAATTTTTTGCAGAAACTTTGATCATTTCCATAGCTGTTTTACAGCTATTGTTAGCATGTTGGCCTTTGATCCACTATTGAAAATTTATCTTTGTCACCAAAATAAGGCAAACCGGACTCATAATATAGTAGGAAACTCATAATATAGTAGGAAATCAAAACAATCAGGTATGGGACAATGGAGCGTTGTTGCTTGTTTGATTCCATTGATGCGAATAAAGCAGCACTTGTGTATCATTTGTGCTCTCATGTAATCACCTCCGAAGTGCCCTTGAGCAAAGCCCTGAGGAACTGTTCTGCCTAATTCTAGATTTGTTTCTTACTTCTATGATAATCTTAATACTATTCAGATATTTAAAAATTATAGTATCAGAACTTTGAACAACCCCACATTCACTTTGGTAACATAATTGTCAGTAGAAACCCAATGTGCTTACGATTAGCTGAGCAGCATGATGGGTTTTCCATTTTCATTTGATTTTTGTGTCTGCCTGCATCGATAATGAAACCACCTTCTTTTCTGCACCAAGAGTAAATGCTTCAACATAGGGCACAATCATGCAGCACAGGCTAACATCTCAATTTTCCTCATCACTGCTTTTCACAGCTTTTAATTAACACCATCACATCAAAAATCTATAGAGTCAAAGGCAAGCCAGGCAGAATATTTACTTTCCAATTAAAGTCGAGTGAAACCATATCAGTTTTGCCATCTGTTGGAGCTGAAAGCAGCAGCAAGCACTTCATTCCGCAGATGAGCTCAGGCAATCATTTCACTCTACTCCATTTCATACATACCCCTGTACATTTAAATACAAATCTCCTTAGACATTCCGTTGCATCTTTGCTGAGGCATGTTTAAGCTGACTCCACCTGATAAGGTTGTATGGAACCCAGGGGCTTGTAATACAAACATACTATCGCTGTCAAAAAGCACATCACTTCTGCCACATGAAGACACACACTTCACATTTCCTGTTTTGTCTACACTGTCAAGCGAAAATTTATCATTTCAGATAAACTTTACTGCAGACAGAAGAACCAGCTGCTTACATACATGAAAACACAAAATGATCTCTTCTTCCATTTTTTTCCTCCACTGAAGTGAATACATCACATCTGCTGCTCATCCTCCAGGCATTGATGTGTGATCAACCCATGCAAGGTAACTGTGAACGCTGTCCACAGTTTGGATATCATGATAAAAAGAGGACAGTTCAAAACTCTGGTATCTGCATTCCTGTGACTGTTAGTGGGTCACATTAGTTAGCATCTCCCCGTCCTTCCTGTGGGGGGACAGTAAAACAGGCACTGCCTCGGGCTCCTCCATCCAGGTGTGCCTGTGAGACAGACACGCTTCCCACGGTGGACTGAACAGTGTGTCGGTGGTGTGGTATTGGCGCCAACTCTGTCTAACTTAAGACACGTATTTATCAATGGGATATGCTTCTTCTCACTCAGTGTCCTGCTTAGATTCAAAGTTTATTTAAGGCCAGATAGTAAAGTAACCTGACGAAAAGGCCCCCGGCGGTGAGAGATGAGGGAGAAGACAAGAAGAATCACAACGGAACAGACACTAGAGGACCTGGGCCGGCGTCAGGACACAGGTCACACCGATGAACTGTCAACTATTAACTTATAATTACAGTGTTTTAAACACGTTTCCGAAAAGTTACATCACTTTTAATATACTGTATTACATTTAAATGAGTGACATATGTAAGTCGCTTCCCATCCCCAAGAGGATATTTTCTTCCCAATACTCTGACCTCACGACACTCAATTGTCTTTTAAATAAGTTTAGCGATGTCACATAACAGTGTTATAAGTGTCCGTCATTCCACAGTCATGAATACGCAGTAGAGTGTTTTGTCCGGTTGTCTAGGAGCAGCGGTATTCTCTCTCTGCTTACTTAAGCTAACGTCACCGCTAACGTGAGGGTATCATAACACACTGGGGGCTAAGAAACCCGCAAGCGGCTAGCTCTACAATTAATCCCAAATCGAATCACTGTCGCGACAAAGCTACCGAGGAACAACAACTCACCTCTGTCTCGTTTTCTTCTAGACTCCTAAGACTCCATACCACAAGCCCTTGGATCAAAAGGATGGTTAATGCGGCGGCAATTGCTAGTTTATATCGGCAAAAGAGCTTCTGCACTCGTACACTGGCCACCATTTTTTCGACTCTATGGAGAAGAGGGGAGCGCGTGCACGGTACATAGAGAGCTGCGCGGTCACGAGATGTCGCTCGTCATCAGAGGGTTGTCTCCCAAGAACAAAGAATTCATTTTTTCTTTTCTCCTAAACATTTCGCAACTTTGCGTTTTATAGAGCAGTCAAGCCAGTAGTCTGCCTTTTTATTACAGGGCGACGTATGAAGTTGATAATTATAGTTCATGTATAAATAAACAATATTTGACAACCCATTATAATTTGAACTGTAAAACCTTTCTTCTGCCTCTGACTTATCCCGTGTCCTGACCAGCACAGATCACATTACCGTATTTATTCACTCGCTTCATATATCAAAAAGAACCTGGCCAGTGTCAGTAGCCTTCAAGATTTAAATCACTGTAAAATGCACAGTGTACAGCCATACAAACTATTTTGCTTGTCTTTTTACAGATATTCTTCAGTTTATTGCCTCATATATTTTTTAATTTCACGTTTTTTGTTGTCATGAATAAATATTATATTAAAAGCTGAACATTTCAAGATGTTTCAGTGTTCTTTTACTTATTACTTTTCAGTCTCATAAGGCAAAGCTTTGGTGGAAAATAGCGGAGTGTTGGGGCTGGGGTGTCTACTGTACTTCCACAACAGCTGGCATCTTTACTGTCAAACTAATGCCATCTTCTGGTTTTAAGTATCTACTACACTGCTAAACAGCTATCAGTAAGAGGAGAGCAAAATCTGAGCTGCACCCAGGTGCACCAATTCATACCTGGGTGCAGTTCACTATAATAGCTGGCATGAGGATGAGTGGGACAATGCATCCCTTATAAATAGTAACGACTCCAAACAGATTTATTGTCTTGGTGATTTCAGTCCTTTGTTTCTGCCCCAACAAGACAGTTTAAATCTTGACTCTCTATCAGTCAGTTACAACTGAAGATGTGCCTGGAAAAAGTGGTGAAAAACAACCAGAAACAAGTCCAGTTGATTCCTTTTTTGTTCTACTTGATTTACCCCGACCCAGATGATTGAGAGGCCCATACAGATCTACTGAGAATTAGTTTAGTGTTCACTGTTTAGCTTATACATGGAACAAAAAATTATATTTCTTTTTCCATTTTTCTGCCAATGGAGAGAATACTTCACATCTGCTGCTCCCGCTCATCGCCCAGGCGTAGATGTGCGATCAACCCATGGAAGGAGACACAGTGTTCACTGTCCAACTCTAATTTAAATTTCAAATTAAAATATCAGGTCCTCAAACCAGACATCTCACGACATTTATAACTTTTTTGTAATAATCCACAACACTTTTAATGCAACCCTTCTATGTAAGTCCGAAGACAAGATAGTCTTATGTACCCAAACAATAGCTGTTTCTAGCTTATTACCATATAGTTTCAGACTAATGCCTCGTCCAGTTCTTTTGTAAAACACATGAATATCATCAACTGAAAACTTAAAGCCCGATTTCTTCCCCATCTGACAACCTTATTTATTCTGTCTCATATTTTATTTTCATTAGGACTCAGATTTCTTCATATTTTCCATGATGCCCCATCACATGCAAAAAAATAACCTTCCACCATTCAATGATAAATTTCCAAAAATGTAATTTGTCACGAAAGTCAATGAAATAGGAATAAAACCTGCAATTTCTGATCTCACACTTGCTCGACATTTCTGTTTTTAACTTGACCGAATACCCACGGAAAAGCTTTACCACCCATTCATTCTTTGTACAAGCCCTTCCTTCCATATCACATGCATTTTCCATATACTGTACAATTTTTTAGCTCCATCTGTGGAGTTCCAAGTTTTCTTTACAGTCTCCCTCACTTTCTTCTTCTGTGGCAGTACTTCCCATTTCTCAGGTCCTGCTCCATTTTATCATTCACTCCTCCTTTCTCACCTGTACCTGGTTTCCTTTTCCTCCCAGTATTTGACAGTCAGACTCCAAATACAAGTTTTCTCTGCTGTTTATCAATGTAATGCACAGGGCAGCCTGCCCTCCAGTGTTTCTAGTACCTCACATGCTCTCTGTTAGTATTCGAGCACTATCTTTTAAACTCTTTAGTTCTAACTTGGCCTCTAATCTTGGACTGTATGCTGTGGACTTCGACTCTTTGTTAATGAGTATTGCCTTATGGACCTGCATTAATCTAGATCACCAAAATTTAACAGATTGCTTGCTGTCTCTCTCTCTCTCTCTCTCTCTCTCTCACTCTCTCTCTCTCTCTCTCTCACTCTCTCTCTCTCTCTCTCTCTCTCTCTCTCTCTCACTCTCTCTCTCTCTCTCTCTCTCTCACACACACACACACACACACACACACACACACACAACTTGCACCTTTGCACAAATTTATGGTTGATTAATCATTAATGCTGTATGCACCTAAACCCACTTGCACAACTTATTGAGTTCTTTGATGAAAACTAATAACTGCAATATTATTTACTGGATTTGAAGTGTTTTGCAGATTCATTAATAAATTATTATGTAAATAAAAATCACTAAAGTTGTCCTTAAATGAACGCAAATCAGAAGTAATGTAAGGCTTCAAAACACTTTCATTCTCTGAGGGCTAAAAAATAATTTTGTCCTTATTTGATGTAGTCCCTCACATAGAAGTTCTCCTACTGAAGATTTGTCACTCCCATGGAGCACAGTACATATCTTCAGTTAATTTAAATGTTTAATAAATAAGCCATCTACAGTACTTAAACTTTGTACAAACTTGAATTCCGTACTTATTTCAATACATTTTTGACATCAGTAGTGCTATCAGAACCTCTATTTAGCAGGTTCTTTATTTTCACCTATTTTAAGACATCTTTATGAATGGAAATACAAGATCAGGGTCACAACCAGATCTAAACAACATTAATGCATGAGCATTAATGTTGTTTAGCCTCCTTGTATGTCTAGAAATCATAGGATGCCCCTCAGTCTCCTGGGTAACTGGAATCTAGCTCAGGCATCCAGAGCTTTACTGGTCTGGATGGATTAATTACAGGAGGAAGTGGTTGTCTACTTTCTGAATGGGGCAGCTGTGGTTCAGGTGGTGAGAGCGTTCTGTGTCGTAGAGTAGAGAAACAAGTGCTTCTGACAAAAAGTTAGAATTTTGGATAGGTTTCATAAAAACTATTATGTATAAATGCACATGTTCTGAATATTTTACGCTTTTGAAAAAAAGGCTGATTGTGAATAAATTGTAAATAAAAACAGTAATATAATCTACAACACACATTCAGAATTGTTAAAAGAACTGTAAAAAAAAGTATGTTAGCTGTGACGGTTAAACTACAAATAGCATAATAAATAAAAGTTGAACATACAGGCATTCTATGAAGTGTCCTCTTGCTGGATAAGATGACACTGTAAACTACATCAGCACCGAGCATGCTGGTGGCCCTTATAACATCACCATAGCAACACATAACAGTAGCACAAACACATTTATTGATTAATTAGAAATAAGTATGGCTAATTCCAACCTGTGGAATACGTTTATGTATTAGCTGTAATATTATACCGTATGTAACCTTCATTAGTTCATTCATTTTTTATACCCGCTACATCCGCTGTCGTGGGGCACGGTTGCTGGAGCCTATCCCAGCCGACTAGGGGGGCGTAAGGCAGGGGACACTCTGGGCAGGACGCCAGTGCACCGCGGAGCCACGTAGAGAAAAACAACCATGCATGCACACACCAGTGACGTGTGGTGAGGTGATGGCTGGTGAGGCACTGAACTCATCATAATTAGATTTACAAACATACAGTGATACCTCTACTTACAAATGTCTCTACCTACGAAATTTCTCAGCAGGAAAATATTGCCTCTACACACGAAAGAAATTTCGACTTACGTAATGTAAAACCACAGTACTGTATCGGCCGATACTTGAATCTCCCACAGGTTCATGAACGCAACATTCTCATAATCAGAAAGAGATCTCAAGTCTGGGAACATTTAGAACTGGTGCCGCCGAACAAAGTAGATATTAATTTCTAATAAATTCTATGTTGTGAGCTCTGTTGCTCACACAGAAAATAATAAACCACACATTTTTAATTTACAGGTGAAGTGTTTGCTTTGTTCCCTCCACCTGACGTACAGTAACAACACACCATCAATGATGAGGCATTACCGACCCAGACGTGAGAATGGAGCCGGTGCTGCTGCTGTGATGACGTCTTGCAAACTCGACTTTTATCTCACAACATAGACCTTGTTTTTTTTCCAGTGACACTAATACATTTGCTAAATTATGGAAATTTACTTCATAGAGCAAACGTGTTTGAACATTTTAATTGCGACATATAGTGAGATAGCATTACGGTCTCACTGTATAGCATACCAGCACAGCGAGCCAGGCCATTGATCAACCACGGTGAGGCTCGGCTGGCTGGAGCCTCACCGCAGGTCTCTGCTCTGTATTTCAGCGGTGAATGGGAAAATTCAGCGATTTTGAGTAAAAATAACCTAAAATTGGTGACGTTGAATATAAAATAAATTCATAATACTCATCGTTGGATAAATATAACCATTTATAACCATTTAATTTATTTCTTCCATTTTTCTCCCCCCCCCCTCTCATTATGAAGGGACAGAAGCAAGGCAGCAGTCAGACGGATTAGCAACAACCTCGGCCAGAGGAAACACATTTCCTCGGGCCAGATCGTTGCCCAAAATGAACGAAGTGCTACTTATCGGTAAACGTGGGACCACGGCAACTTTTACGCGACCCGATACGAGCGGTGAATGCAAGTAGATCATATGGAACGGGGCGTTAAGCTCGCTCATTTTAATTCCCCACATCAATAAATCAGAATAACACGAAGTTTCATCTGAGATTGACAGTACGTCAGCCAGCATGAATGAATGAAACGCGGCAGTGTCCCGCAAAATAGTCACCGGCAATTAATCAGCTACTTTCCCATTTAACGAAACAACTCCCCGCGTCACAAACGGTTTAAAAAAGGGATCGACGTCCTAGATTACCTCCGATTTAGGTAAATACTGTACTCAGGGTGTTTTTCAGGTGGGGACGCGGTGTTGATGACACCCACACCTGTTGCAGTTTTGTGCTGGCTTTATCTCTTGGGGTGGGGCCTCTTTTCCTATTCCTGAGCCCTGATACAGAGATGCATGGCTTGCATTTCAAACTGTTTATTCCTATTCTCCACCGAAAAAAAAACCCCTCTCCGAACTCACCCAGAACGAAGCGTGACAAGAAGACGGACGAGCCCCTAATTCATGTTACACCCAGCAGTGATGGGAATTCCGGCTCTTTTTAAGAAGTTCATGTACTGCTGCTGTGTGCGTAACTGCACACAGCAGCATACGATAAAGGTACGAACATGTCGCTTGTTCATCGTGAAATGTAAGAAATCCATGAGTTAACCAAGTCCATTAATTAGTATATGTATTAAGTTAGTGGATTTAGTGGCCGCGTCTCTCAGCCAGTGCCCACCATAACGCGTCCGGCAGACAGAGTGACGTCACGCGGTAGACGCGCGTCAGAGCGCTTTCACTCCCAGCGCGCCCTCCGAGCCACGGTCACCGAGACACAGTTCGACTGGAGTTGCGGAGCGCTCTCCCGTCCCGGTCTGCGAAGGGACGATGAAGACAGATGATCGAGCCGGTGTCCGTTTAGTTTTCGCCGATATGTGAGAGAACCTCTTTGGTTTGAGTCTGACGACTTCAGGAACATTTCTGAAGGGAATTTTGAGATTTTTTTTTACTGAAGACATGTCCGCAACTGCAAGTCCAAGCATTCCCTCTTCACAGCTGACGTCGGATCAACTCGCAGTGGTAGCAGCATCTTGTGAGTAAAGCTGTCAATAACATTCAAAAAGAATTTCTACTTGACATAATTCAGTCTGTTTGCTCAGTTAAGTATTTCTCCACATTGCACGATATTATTTCATGCTCCACATGTGGTGTGAATAGCAGCTTTTTTTATTGTCACACTGCAACCCATTGTCGCATATAATTACAGTTAATGGAAGACTCACTCTGTAAAATGCATTTTCTCAGTCTGTCTTGGTTTTTGACAGTAATCTATACTAAAAAAGTTACACCAAAGAGTTCAAATATAGACAGGCGATCAAGCCAATTTTAAGACATTGCATATTTAATTATCAAGTTTGTACATTTTGTCTTTTTTTTGTTTGTTCTGATGCTGTATTTGAACAAGCTGTCCTACAAGCTGTTCTGAATGGTGGAGACTTAATATCTGCTTTGTTGGAATTAAAAGATATTTCCTGTTCCTCTGCAGTTTCTTCTCTGGTGCTGTTTGTGGTCATCGCGGTGCTGTTGTCTCTTATTTACCGTAAGGACATCCATTGCTGCAAACTCTGCTCCTATCAGGGGCCACATGTAGATATGGTAAGGTCTTGAGCGAAAAAAAAGGGGGTAAACCAAAATTTGTCTCACGCGTTCTCCTTTGAAGTGACCTGTCTAATCAGTTGATCAGAGGGAAAGAGTGAAAGAGAGAGTACCCAATTTTAGTCACATTAAGACATGTTGTATTTAAGTTGCCTGGCTGTGAGAAAAGGACTAGAATAAATTTGATGATCACTGACAGGAAATTGATTTTCCACGCTTAACGTAGCTGCCCTTTGGAGATAATTGTGAGTGCTTCTTGCTCTAATAGAATTGGTTCGTATTTGCACGAAGGACACATTAGTGGTATATTCAGCAACAGCATTATGAAATGATCGCATATCAGATTTAGTTTGTAGCATCATTTTTTAAATGAGTTTGTGATGTTTTATGAATCGATGACAATCCTCCCATATCTCTCCATCTTACTGCTTGAATACTTGTGAAGCTGCAAGCAGTGGTGCAGATGAGGTGTAAAGGAAATCTAAACACATCGCTGAGGTAACGTTTTATTGGTTCATTCCCTCTGTTTCCACTTCCTGTCATGATTCTCAACTCCATGAATCTCAGGGGTGAAGTTTGAGTGTTATCTTCAGATTGCAAGAAAAACAACTCAAGACGGGAAGCTCCACTTTGCTGCGGTTTAAATGGAGAAGTTGTAGCGTGTTGCCCCATTAAAGGAATTGCCTGAGCAGTTTGACTGGTACAAACTGGTCCATGTTCATTTGTAGCTACGGTAACTGATAAGATAACACAGGGGGGGTATATTTCCTTGATATCAGGTCAGTGTGCAGAGCTCTTGGCTATATTAGTTTGTTACGTTAAGCGATCCTTAATACATTCACATCGAGTATTTCTCCTTAAGATTTGAGAAATTTGATCAAACAGGGAACAAAACATGTTGTTTTGATTGTGAGACAGAAAGCCAAGACATTCCCTGAGGAAAACGCACACAGACACTCTTCTATTGTGTTCATGTGGGACATTTCATGTCTTCAACTTCATAGTCACATACCTTTCCCTGCCTCAGTTTGCACCATGAATAGTGGGCAGATCCCACTGTGGGTGTTGGGGACACAAGGGGGACAATGGATCTCCTTTAGGTTCCTGGTGGTGCAAAAAGGCATACTGCCGCTGGGGTCCTCCCCCAACTTCAACGCTGATTTTACACGGTTGTGCTTTTTCACACTGGCTGACTCAAAGCCAAGACACAAAAAGGACAAGCTTTTTTCTTTATTTTACTCTTTCCTGGGGACATTTTAGTCTCTTAAGAGTACAAACAAGTGAGAGAACGTGACCTTTGACATCATCTTTTTGGAGTCATCTCTCTGAAATGATCCAAGTGTTAAGGAAGAGGTCGTTAGACTCTGTCAATCCAAGTGTGAGCGATGTCATCGTTTGACTGGGTAGAAGCTGAATGGAATGCTACGAAACCAGGCTTTTTACCTATGAACTATTGTGCCTGTTAGTAAAAGAAAATGATGGTAAATGCTGGATTCATTAATTGGCATTCAGGCAACAAGTTGACTTTGTTGTAATGCTGTTCCAAATGACATATGAGGCCATAATGTATATTGGAGTGTGCTTGTTAAGCAGTACCTGCTAACGCTACAAAGGGAATAGAGAAGCTGAAATACCACACAGTGTGGTTTGTTGCCTGGGGAGCCTTATGACACAGTAGGACACAGTATTGTTCTCAACACAAAGGAGACTCATTTACCCAAGGCAATTACCCCTTTTATTCCTGGCAGCATTTTTTTTAGGATTCCTCTGCCACATACAGTGAGGTTCTGTCATGTCTTCTTTTTAGAGGGGGTGGGACAGGGAGGAGGCATGGAAGTCAGAGGGTGTTCTTCTTATTGATTAGATAATTTATGGTGGTGCTAAACCACTCAACAACTACAGAGAGTAAACAGGGCATGAAAATTGGTCAATTGAGCTGAATTTAGTTGATTTCTAACTAATTGCAGCAGCACAACAAGTACAACATCTCGTCAGGATATGAATGGAAATGATTGAACCAGTTAGGCGTCGTTTACACTGCAGGTGCTTTGATATGTGTTGCATCACCAGCAGCCCTAAATTCTGATAGGTATTTGATTCCTACTAATGTAATGGCAATGTAAATAAATACATTTCTCTTGCTAAGAAGACTCACACCTATAGTTTCCTCCACAGCAAACAATGCTGTTATACAAAATTTTGTATAATGAACTAGTATACCAGTGATGTTTTCTGTAGTTCACCAGCATACTCGTTGTATATGTGTGGCCATTGTGCAGTTCTATTCACAATGATGTCAGATATGAGTCACATATACCATTGAAAGTGAACAGTCAATACTAAAATAAAGCAGATTTGTGTTGCTTTCAACCACAAGGAATCTTTATGTTTGAAGTTAAAGATGGATTCTGTCTCCTGAATTCCATTCTGTGCTTATCGGGTACATTTTGAAAAAGCTTACAGAGATATGTAAGATGGACAGAATGGAGCACCGCCAGGGTTGAGGGCAGTGTAGCTGCAAGGCACAACATTTGTGTCGTGATACAACAAAGTGGGAAAAGGAGTGAAGATTCAATTTACTTAATTTTTCAGGATACTCCTTCTCAGTACCACAGCAGCAGGCAGACACTGGTGGGATCTCCTTGTCTCAACCAGACTCAGATCACCGATGACAACATTCAGGTGAGGAAGATCTTCACACTGAACTGACATTCACTACTCCAGTTATCATGACACACACAAGTGGGTCGTTTCGTCTCAGAAGTGTATCAATGTCTGTGCCCTAATTTTTCACCGTTCTGAGTTGATCACAATGATGAGCCACATTTGAACAATTGTGCATATTTCTCAGAGAGAAAGAAGCTTTTGCTTCTTGCCCTCATAAATCTCACTTTGAGCGTGTGTGTGTGTTCATAGGCTGCACAGCTGTTCTATGTCGGTCTGCCCTCGAGCTACAACCTGCCCACACTAGAGGCCCCCCTACCGAGGCTCCCATCCTATGAAAGTGTTCGAAAGAAGGACCGCCAGAGGCAGATCCACATGATGATTGCAGATCGCTTTGGCCTCAATGGACCCATTGAAGCTGAGGTAGGCTAAAATTAGCCACTAGGACTGTGTTGCAGTGTTTGATGGTGACAAATACTTTGACAATGAAGTATTTGAGATGTTGAGATGTTGACTCCTATTACAATTCCTTACAATATTACAATTTACTATAGCCCTGACCAAAAGGCTTGAGCATATATAAAGCTTATATAAAGCCCCCTCATGTTCACAGTGAATGGAAATAATAAGAAGACTCTCCATTATAACCATACTGTCATACAATATTGTAAGCTTGTTCGAAGATTAAACTGCTTTCAGAGCACAGTAAACAGGGCGTCCTATCAGCTCATGTAATGCTCACTGCTGAATTGTGCTAGGCACGGCATTTCCTGGTTTTGCCATGTTGATCAGGCTTTTGACTCCCACAACGCTTGAGCAAACAAGGTAATGAGAAAAGGGCTCATCAAACATAATTACAGCCTGCATTTTGAGCGCAAACAGCGCCTGGGAATGCAGCTTTGTGTGCCTGTCTTCTGTTTTTCTTCTTTGACCTCCCATTTTTTTTCCTTAATTAAACAGTTCCTAGCTTGACTGCTCTCTACAGCTCTCGCTCTCTCTTTTTTCTTTCGACACACAAAACGACTCCCCCTTTTCCTTCCAGAAGACCCATCAATAGTTGCTAAATACTCAGCCTCTCCCTTCAGATCTCAACCCCCTACTTTAGGTACCTGTGTCTATCTCGTGGACGGAGGTAAAACTTGAGCTTTTGTGTGAGTGCTGTGTCTAACAGAGGATTGCAGGGTTAACTTGTCGCCTGAGGGTTCCCAAGCAATTAAAAGATAAGAAGAGTCAGTTAGGGAGTGTAAATCTGGGAAAGCAAATATTTTCCTGGTGTTTGATGTAGAGAGAGAGAGATTGATGTAATGTAAATATCAATATATTATTTTTTTAATGATATTTCAAGCAAAGTTCTCATCCTTTCAAATGACATTATCATTTTACTTCTCGTGTTTAAGTCTTTCTGAAGAATTTGATTTCTTTCAGGTAGTGTGACTTTTTATTTCTTGATTTATAGCATGTCATACAATAGAAATAATGTTTGAAATGGGTCAGCATACCCTAAAGATGTAAATAATGAGGAAAAATACACTAAAAGCTGGAAAAATAGAAAACTCACACTATGTAAACATGCCCAAGGGTTGCAGAGTGAAACATAAATGAGATAATTAATCGGTTGTTTTTCCATTCAGATTTATCATCTATTAAAACTCAACCACTCATTTGTAATTGAAAGATTTATTTTTACTTCTGAAACTGCTTTTTTTTTCCTTGTCAAACCCAACATGGACAAATCAGCAGTCAGAAAGGGCAACAAGCCGTCGTTTGGAAGCGTTGAGTTAATTTGGTGTGTCGGGTTGTCGCCCCGTTTTTAAAGCCTCTCACTCTTGAGGCAAATATCCATCACGTTACTCTATGTTCACCAGCAAGCTGCTATCCTTCCATGTTTGTTGTTTGCTGTGGGGCAGAACGTGTACAGTGAAAACAGATGAATGCTGTGACTGAAAATAAGCCTCATGAGAAAAATAACAAAAACAGCGCAAAAGTTGCTGACTGGAGAAAGAGGCAGTTAATCGTACAAACAAACTTTTTTTCATGTAAATGTGGCAAAATGGGAGATTGTCACCTTTCACATTTTTAAATATACTTGTAGGGTGCAATTTGTTAAAATAAAATGGAGGTGGGTTTGTGTGTGTGTGTGCACGTGCGTGTATGTGTGTGTGTGTGTGTGTGTGTGTGTGCGCGCATGTGCTTGGTGAAAAAACCCCACCTACACAATAACAGATGATTAAATACTCCCTGCACAAGTTCTATTAATTGCAGTTAACGGTAGATTACATGAAAGCGCCACTATCACTGTCGGACTTCATGTGGCCTTCTCGACTTTCCTGACGTGTCATCTGCAGTGCTTAGTTCTTCTTTTAACCACCTTTCTGCAAACTTCTGAACAGAAAACAATGATGGGTGATCCCTTCCATCCCCGCCAAACAAATCGCACCCTGATTGTATGTCTGCACATCCCTTGGTGAATCATTCCAAGATTTAATTTGCCCATATCTTTTTTTAAATAGTAACTTTTTTGCTGCTTCTTGACTCACAACACCTGTATTTATCTTTCTTGTTATTTTCCTACATTAAAATCTACAACAAAACCAATTACAATCATTATAATATGATTCATTTTTGGAGTTCTGTGGGGTGTTCCGTGTCACAGTGCTATGATTTATCACCTAAAAGTTGTTCTTTTAGTAAATACAAAATAAAACCATTTTAACAGATGAGTGTGTTGTACAACTCTGTATCAAAATATGTCTGTTTTTGTCCTTCAGCCTCCTCCCACATACGAAGAGAGTGTCTGCCACTCCGTGGACATCCTCTCATCTGATAGGGACATCTCTCCTCTTGCTACCATCTACACTAACACAGAGACTGAAACACCTCATTTTGTCATTTCTGATACCTACAGTGGTGTTTTACCAGTGTGATGCTGATCAAATGCTGCCCATGAATCATGGATGGTAAGTAGCCTTAAACCAATAAGCATCAGGAGGTCGATTGCATCCTTCACATTTCAGCTGATTTAAATAACTCAATATCGACTTAAAGCTGTGAGAAGGGTGAAAATAGAGCAACCAAAGATCATCTGCAACCCCCCAAAAAGGGGACCAGCAGCTGTGGACATTTGAATGTTAAAAACACTAGAGACAGTTGCCGACATGAACATTTACTGAGGTGACTTGTGCATCCTGGAGATGATTCACCAATCCAAAAAAATTACCACTACTTACTTTGTTGATTGTGTGTCAGTGAAGACTTGCCTTTGCTGTTTAGGTCTCTTTTTTACTCTGCTGATTCTGAGCCAGAACATTTGTTATCTCGTTTGTAACATTATTGAGAGATTTCTACACAAAGCTGATGCTGGGTCATACTTTACATGTTGTGGTTCAGCCTGGGAGACGGGGAATTTGAAAAGGTGAAAATGGTAGCACCTTCTGTGAAGTCGTCATAATAATATGAATATGCATTGGGTTTTTTTACTATTTGTTTCTTTTGAATGAGGTAGAAACAGGGTTTCTCACATTCTCATTCAATGTTTGATTATGTTTAAAGCTGTCCTCAAGAGTAAATGCCAAGTGAAAATAATGAAAGGTTTCTTGTCATGCCCTGCTTTATTATTCTTGAGTCAAGTTATTTTCTCCAACAATGTACACATGTCATTTGATGGACTATATTTATTAAAGAACATTGTTTGTGAATTTTTTCACTCAAAACAAATGCAATAAACACTTCTGTTTTTCTGTTTGACAATTGTGATTATGCAATAATTATATATTGCAGTAGTATGTTAATTACCATATAAGGACCAGTAGTTACAGCTGTATCTAAGTAATTTCTTTCTTCTTTTTTATTTTTTCCTCTGGTTTAAATCGACGTTCTTTTGTGTTGAGGTCTTGACTAACTATAGAAATCAAGTATAACTGGCGGTGACAATAATAACACCAGCCTTTGTAAAAAATAATTAAAAGAAAACGTAAAGGACTAGTTGCACATTTAGTGCATGCATGCATATTTGTACAGCGTATCTTTCAGTAATGTCTGTTTACTTCTCAGCAGATAAAAAAATATGGTGAGCATCATTCATTCATTCATTTTCCTAACCTGCTTCATCCGCTGTCGTGGGTCACAGGGTCCTGGGCGCGAGGTGCGAGGTGGGGGACACTCCAGTTGCGACGCCAGTGCGGCGTCACACAGAGACAATGTTTTTAAATAAACACATAAACATGTTGATAGAAAAAGAAGAAAAATCTAATCTAATCTAAAAACTAATCTATAATAATAATCATAATAATATGATTATTATTGTTAATAAGGCTGGCAGGCTAATGAGATAATAATCATTTAATAATAATAATAATAATAATAATAATAATAATAATAATAATGTGATTATGATGATGATTATTATTATTTTTAGGATTATTATCGAAACTTAGGAGGTAAGATATTAAATGTGAATTTTTAATGCGACACAAACCACCAAAAAAAATGTTAAAATGAATTGCAACGTCTGTTGAAATATCGAGTTTGCAGATATTTTCCCCTTTAAACTTGCGTCAGCATCATAAACTACGTCATCACCGGAGAATTCCGCGTCACTGACGGAGAAAACCGAACTGGTCCGAACGGCCGACTGTCAGTCTCATATGTAAACAAGGTCAGACACTGCGGAACACACCGATCACTTTTCATGACAAGATAGGACTCTTTTTGCACCAAAGCAGAAAACTTTAACGTGTTTTCCGAACGTCTGAGGAGAAAGGTAAGATGTGCGTCACGATGTGAACCTTAATATAGTTTTACCGCAAAGTCGCACAGCGGATGTTTGTTTACCTTATGCGCAGTCGTCAGCTGGCCTCTCAGTCTTCTCAAAGGGCAGAAATTGCTTAGTCATGTTTTCCCATGGCATCAATAGACCTTTTTGACGAAGCATGTGCTGTTAAATGTCCCGTTTGTTAGTTTTTAAGCCTTGTTCACATGCGAATGTGATTGAATAATTTCACCTGCATGTTTGTACTAAATGATCATTACACGGCAAAATATGTAGGTCACGTAGTGAGATGATTAGTGAAAGGGCACGGCCAGACATGTTATTACAAATCCTGTTAAGCAAGCACAAACACATCCCCGTTTTGGTGTAAACAATCTCATAGCTCTGCAACATTGTATCAAAATTATTAGATGTGTAAAATCTGTTACATGCAGACATATTTATTCATCAGGATCCATGCATCATACCACAGAAACTAAAGAAAATATCAAAAATAAAATGGAATAACCTTTATCTGGATTTGCACCAACATTTAAGAGGACCTGTTCAGACTGTAGGACCCAACATGATTCATAGAAATCTGTCCAGCAGTATTTGCGTAATCATGCAGAACCAACCAAATAACAAATAGACATGGGTGAAAGCGTATCATCCTTGGTGGAGATTACGAGACACAGACTGGGGTCATTTGTTGATACTGGAGAGAAAAGTAAGAGAAGGAAATCAAGAGAGAGATAAGGAGAAAGAGAGAGAGAGAGAGAGAGAGAGAGAGAGAGAGAGGGAGGGAGGGAGAGAGGCAGGGAGGGAGGGAGGGAGGGAGGGAGGGAGGGAGGGAGGGAGAGAGAGAGAGAGAGAGAGAGAGAGAGAGAGAGAGAGAGAGAGAGAGAGAGAGACACTGAAGGGCAGTCAGACAGTGACTGAGGCATGTGACTCAGGATACGTGGACGTTTCACATGTTACTGCTTTAGTTTGATCCATCCCTCTGCTGTGACTCTGTTGGACCACCAGGTCTCTCTTAAGGGGCTTTAATCTTTTGATGAGGTAGATCTCAGTGATACATAACTGCCATGATCACACTCCTGTGCTAAGTTTTTTGAAGCGACGTGCAAAGGTTCCTCGTTTAATTATTTACATGACATAGTGGTGTTTTTGGAGTAAACATGAGCAGCATTATTCATTACAGAAGATTGAAGGCCGGCAGGCCTGGTTCTGGCTTTACAATAACCAGGAGTTTAATTTTTGTCAGGTAAATGAGTATTGGATTATCATACATCATTGTCTAAATCAGCATGCATGTGTGTTATTTTTTACAGGGTTCCAATACACACAAGCCAGGATGATGCAGTGTTTTCACTTCATGGTGGAGCCAGCCAAAACTTTAACGACCAAAATAAAGGTATCAAGATTGGGTGAATCATTGTGTGTTGAATGTGCAAACTTGTTTTTTAGGTGGGAGTCACCTTCATACTTCATATTTTTTATTGCCTTGTGATATTTTGATCAGGAGCAACCTCATCCTTTCTAGTTTGATTTTACTCTTAAGCATCTTTATGTTGCCTTAGTGTCATTTGGTGAGAAGTCTTCCCTCTCCAATATTTTGCCACACTTAAACTTGATTTTTGAATATCGACGTAGGAATCACATAAGCGGGGAAAGAAGGAGAAGAAGGAGCCTCTAGATGAGGATCAGCTGCTCGTTGTAGAGCTGGCTCGAGATCTCAGCCGCGTATGCCAGGTAACAATTCCCTAACCCTAAAAATAGTTTTGATCATTAGACACACATCAGCTGCAAGTTATCATGTTTGTTCATCTTTATTTTCACAAATGAGGGATCAGTAGCTGGCACGGACGTGGTTTAGTCTCTCTACCAACAACAAATGACTCCTCTCCGTTCTGCCCCTGCAGAGTTCGGCCATCCTGGAGCACATTTGGAAGCAGGATGACAGCTGGCCTTCTTCTCTCTGCAGGACTTTTGTCTTACAGTGGGCCTCAATGCTGGAGAGTAAGGTGCTTACCAGTGAAGTTCATCCTTCATCAGAAGGGAGAATATAGGCAGAATATTAAAAAACATAGTTACCTGTATATCGTATACGGGAGATGTGAGGGAGGTTTTTGTTTTTTTTACTGAGGTCATATCTTTCTGTGTGAAGAAGAGACCAATGCAGACAGATGGCTGGCCTGAGATGGATGAGGTCAAACAGCCCAAACTAATTGATGAGCAGAACCTGATTAAGGCCAAAACTGTGATCCACAACTGGATCAAGGACCTAAGAGCTCAGCCTGAGGTGGGGAACATTCAAATAACCTGGCTCTACCAAGATCACTTAAAAAAATTACCATATTTTGCCTTTTTTAATGTTGCAGCAAAGTGTGTGGCCTGGTGAACCTGTGGTAAAGGCGCTGGAAGACCTACAGTCAGCTTGGCGTTGGGGCCGTATGCCCAATCTATTGCCCGCCATGGAGCTGGTTATGTGGACTTTAATCGTGCAGCGCCCAGATAAGGTATGAGTTCATGTAACAATTTTGAAGTTGGCTTTTCTTACAACAATTAAAACTGGTCAGTCAAATGCAAGTTTGATAGAAATCTGTGTGGTGTGTCCTTTGCAGGACACCATACCGCAGCAGTGGCTCATGTGGAAGCAAAGGACTCAGAAAATTGGTTTGTTAACCATTACTCGATCAAACTGGATTTTTTTTTCCATGCAAAGTCATAAATTTCCTCATGAGTTATTATTTTTTTCTAGGTGCTACATCTTACATTCCTCTACCAGGTGAGTGATATACTAATATCAGCACACGCTTAAAAACAGACGTGCCAATATACAACCATTTGCTGCTGCAAATATTAAGGATAAATAACAAGAGTTTCAAAGTAAGATTTCAGTATCACAAACCTTAAATGATGCAAAGTCTTGATATGAAAGATCTTCACCATGGAAACATCGAACAGAATAGAACCCCCCCCCCCCCAGCTTGATTAGCAATTAAGGGATCAAATAATGCAATATGTTGTATCTCCTATAAGGAGAAATTTATTTTATACAGAATTTCAAAATGTCCTGAATGAGAACAGTTAAAATTTTTCAGAGTTCAGTGCTGACAACAGGATTGGCATCATCAGAATATTTCAATGTGCTCCTTTCATATTGGTGATACAGCCTTTATTAACATATTCGCAACACAGTGCTAGGATACACTAACGTGAGTTGTTTTGTTTTTTCGAAAACATTTCTTAACCTCCTCTTTTTTGTAGTGTGGGAATGGATCTCAGATGCTGCAGGTATGCAGAATTCACTTATGATATTATAGTTATGTAATCATTAACTATCTCATATTCTGATTTAAAAATAACTTTTTACTCCAGTGGACGTGACTTTGAATTTGGACACTGCCAACCCTGATCTTTTCATCTCTGGTGATGAGAAGAGGATGCGCTGTGGCTTTGAGAGAAAGGATATTCCAAACTACCACCAGCGCTTTGATGGCTGGTGGTGCGCTGCTGGGGTAGAGGGCTTCACCTCTGGTCGCCACTACTGGGAGGTGGAGGTGGGTGAAAGGGACTGGCGACTGGGCGTGGCCAAAGAATCAGCCCTGAGGAAAGGTTTCAAGTCCTTGAACACAGATACAGGTTATCTGACCCTGCGGCTAGAGAGGGGCACTGAGCTGAAGGCACTGACAGTGCCTTTCACTTCCTTGCCACCTGACCTCATTCCCCGCAAGGTGGGGATCCACCTTGATTTTGATTGTGGCCAGCTGTCCTTCTATGATGTAGACAAAAAGGGCCATATTTACACCTATAATGAGAGATTCACTGAGAAGCTGTACCCATTGTTTGGCACAGTGGAGATTGTTAAGGATCTGGTCATCAAGTCTCCAACTGCTAAAACCCAATGTCTCTGCCCTGCTCCCTGCCTCTGGGGTCTCCTGTGAAATTTACCTTGAAAATTTGGTAATGATCATAACAAAGTGCAATAAATGGGGTTAGTTAATAATCACTGACAGGAATCAGAGATCCTGATGTAAAACACTGTCATTATAATATGAATAGCTCCACTATGGGATCACACTCTGTGCTCTGCTGCTATAATGTGATTGTAGAAACAACTTCTTACTGTAGAACTATACTGCTGCTCTTTGCCTGTGCATTTTCGTATGTGGTATCAGAAAATTATGTTAATGTACTGTCGTCTAATGTAATATTAAGCCTGCACTAAGAATCTGAAACAAATAAACCAAACTCCATGTCTCATTGTGGTCTGTTTATCTTCTTCTCCTTTCGGCTTTTCCCTTCAGGGGTCGCCACAGTGAATCAGTTGCCTCCATCTAACCCTGTCCTCTGCATCCTCTTCTCTCACACCAAATACCTTCATGTCCTCTTTCACTACATTCATAAACCTCTTTGGTCTTCCTAGCGGCCTCCTGCCTGGCAGTTCGAAACTCGGCATCTGTAGCGACTTCCAAACTAATAAGTCGCTGAGAGGCTGACGACGGGGCCTCCTTTGTCAGACGCTCTTCCAGGCAAAAATCACCATGATACATAAAAATACGTTTTATCCTTTATGAACGAAAAAAGAATAATCAACTCATAAAAACTGTTCACAAACTCATATAAGTGACTCACAAAGTCGTATCAATAAAAAACGTTGCGTGATGTGTTGCGTGTTTTGCGTGTTGCGGCGGTCAACAAAAATACGGCAACCCTCTCTCCTCCACACAGGTGAGAAGATACCCTATTTAACCTATATTGACGTTCACGCCCACATCCATTTGACCCACTTATTCCTTCAATGAGATCACAAAAAACAACATCACAAACAACAACAAATACAATATTCAAACCATCATCATATCATCTCATAATACAAAATACCTGTAAATTCATTCATGGCTCCTACAGCATCTTTTTACCAATATATTCACTATTTCTCCTCTGGACATGTCCAACCATCTCAGTCTGGCCTCTCTGACGTTATATCCAAAACCTCTAACATGTGCTATTCACTATAGCCGTTTCAATGCTTTTTGCAAAGTCAACCACCATCTGTCCTTCTGCATTCCTCTCCTCGATACCAAACCTGCCCATCACCTCCTCATCACCTGTTTCCTGCACCAACATGTCCATTGAAGTCTGCACCAATGACAACTCTCTCACTTCTAGGTATGCTCTTTATCACATCAAAATCCCACCAGAATTTCAACTCCTCCAGCCCACATCCTACCTGTGGAGCATACCCACTAACAACATTCAACATCACACCTTCGATTTCTAACTTCAGACTTATCACTCTATGTGACACTCCTTTTACCTCCAGGACATTCCTAACAAACTCCTCCTTCAAGATATTCCTATTCCATTTGTCTTCCTATCTACACCATGATAGATCAAGTTGAACTCTGCTCCTAAACTTCTGACCTTGCTACCTTTCCACCTGGTCTCCTGGACACACAGTATGTCTACCTTCCTCCTCATGCCAACCTACTCTCTACCTTTTCCTGTCATAGTTCCAACATTCAATGTCCCTGCTCTCAGTCCTATACTCTTGGCGTTTCTCTTATGTGGACTGTTTATAATGGCATTTATTAGATAATTAGTCATCCATGTATAACACACATAACAATCTGTCGGTCTGTCTAAAACACTCTTCACTAATGACTAACAAAAATAGTCATGAGAAGCTAATGATGAGAACAAGACAGTCAGAGACTGCAACATCCCATGAAGGATAGGTCAGGGTACCCTGAAAGAAGTACCTGACAAGTGCACAGCTTTGACCTTTCAGGGTAGGTCAAAGCTATGCACTCGCTTTGACCATAGATCATAGCGAGAGCATAGGTAGATCAAAGCACTAGCCATAGACCATAGATCGAAGCACTAGCTTTTGATCTATGGTCTTACCCACATAAATCCTTAGTGTACAAAAGTTGCAATTTGACATTGATCATCCCCTTTGCCGCCGGAGTAATGTGCTTTTTGTTTCGTCTTTCTATCTGCAACGGTTGCGAAGATATTTGGTGGACTAACGGACGGACGGACGAACAGATAAACACTGATGAATTACAATACAACACCGCTTCGCGGGATTTAAACATCTGTAATAATTGCTGTCCAGATTTGCTAGAAATCCCAGAGGGGCAGTGGAAAAAAACACTTTTTGGACCATTTCACTCGCCTTAGTGACGTCATGAGCGTGCACCGTTCACTGTCTTCCGGGAAAAAAAGGAAAATGGCGGCAACAACATTAAAAAGAAATTTAAAGACGCACTTTGGGTTCGACAACTTTCGGTCGAAGCTACAGGAAGATGTTGTGAAAGCGGTTGTCGCAGGTGAATTTGCTATAATCATCTTCATACGAGCTGACGGGCGTTAGTTTGCTGGTTTGTAGAAACAAGCTAGCAGGAGGTCGGCTTATGTCTTCCTCTAACAGCGAATTAACTAATACGCATCTCAGTTCTCATTCTCTTTGGGACGTATCTCTTTCGCGGAATGTATGGTTTTGTCTGCAGGTCAGAAGGATGTGTTTGTGTGCATGCCCACTGGAGCAGGGAAATCCCTTTGCTACCAACTGCCGGCTGTTCTGGCTGAGGGTATCACTCTGGTTGTCTCCCCGCTCATCGCTCTCATCCAGGTAGGTTCTTAAAAGACCTACAAAACCCTCAGATGCATCTTAGGTGTTTTGTGTTAATCTCTTCCTGTTTCGTCCTAGGACCAAGTAGACCGCCTGAAGAGTCTCAACATCCCTGCATGCTCCATCAATTCCAAACTCTCCGCCAGTGAGCGCAGGATGATCCTGGCTGATTTAGGAAGCAGTCGTCCCAGATTGAAGCTGCTCTACATCACTCCAGAGATGGTTGCTTCCGCCTCGTTCCAGCCCTGCCTGACGGACTTGTGCTCTCGTAATCTGCTGTCCTATTTAGCTGTGGATGAGGCTCACTGCGTCTCGCAGTGGGGTCATGATTTCAGGCCAGATTACCTAAAACTAGGTGAACTTCGTGCTCGTATTCCAGGAGTTCCGTGTTTGGCCCTGACAGCTACGGCACCAAAACGGGTTCAGGCAGACATTGTTCATTCCCTGAGGCTGTGTGTGCCACTTTACTTTGTTACACCTGTCTTCCGGAGCAATTTGCACTATGATGTCATCTTCAGGGACTTGCTTCCGAACCCTTATGTCCACCTTTATGCCTTTATTAAGAAAGCGCTGGGAGTGAACAATGGGTCTCATGAACAGGTGAGTAGACACTACAGTTACTAATGTCATTCAAGTGTGTTTATAGTGATTTACATTTATATTAGCTTATGGATTAAGGATAGAAGAAGAAAGAAGAAGAAATACACTTTATTAATCCCCATGGAAATTATCTTTTGAGCCATAACTATATTTTTTAAACATGCGTGTATATGTGTGTACAGTCCTGAAACACACATACACACACACAGACACACACACACACACACACACACACACACACACACACACACACACACACACACACACACACACACACACACACACACCAGGGCATAAGCATGCAATTAAATACAGTGGGAGGTAGAGTGATAGACAGTTACTTCTAGGTGTGCCCAAATGAGTAGCTTGTATGGGGGTGGTGCCTTGCTCAGCAGTGCTAAGGAGGTGAACTGACACCTCTCACTGCCAGCTCACACTCTAAATGTTTTGGCCCACATGGGACTTCAGTTGGCGACCCTCCGGTCCCCAATCCAACACCTAGTGGACTGACCTACTGCCGCCCCAAATAGCTGACTGGAAAGCCAAAGACAGCTTTATGTCTTCATTGGACTACTTAGTGTTCAAGAAAAGACTTTTTAAAAAATGAATCAGAGAAGAAGCTAAAGTAAATCTCAAAATCTTAAATTGTACTAGAGCAAGGCTGATGCTTTATCAATAATACCATCTGTTTTACCTGAGATTTAAAAGCAAACGTCAAAGTATGTATTCAGTAGATCACACTGCATGATTGGTATTTATCAGACTATAGCTAAGTAAAATGATGCATGTGCTTTTGTTGTACAATTTAAGAAACTATTTAAGACTGAAGACCCATATTGGTATTAGTACCTTGACTGAAGTAAAGGATCTGAATATACAGAGCTGTCCATGTACTTTTGGCACATGTTTTACATTTGCAGTGAGTGTCAAAATGTTTTGACATTTGACAGTCCTAAATATATATGGTATTGTGTAGATGTGTCAATGCGATCGAATGGACCAGATGATCGGGTCTGAGAATAATTTTAAAGCAGAGCATAAACCATTCAGAAAAACATTAATTGATTTTTTAAAAAATGCCAGATTTTATGAGTGCATTCATTTTACAGTAAATAGTATATATGTCCATCATATATTTTTCCAAGTGTGATATATTTTTCTCAGTTGTAGTTCATTAAAGGGATTTTTCTAACTATTTTACAGTTGATATTCCATCTATTTCTCCGTTAAAGCGCAGCATAGAGGTCTTGTTTTGTTTTC
This sequence comes from Antennarius striatus, assembly GCF_040054535.1. Lineage (NCBI taxonomy): Eukaryota > Metazoa > Chordata > Actinopteri > Lophiiformes > Antennariidae > Antennarius > Antennarius striatus. The sequence goes on along the minus strand of NC_090791.1, from coordinate 9,643,167 downwards.
ATCTTACCTGCCATGCCCTGTATGCAGCTACTATAAGCCAATATTTTTCATCTTTCCCTTAAAAGCAAAGATACCCTGGTTCCTTTAACCTCATGCATGAAATGTTTTGTGAACAGGGTTGTGGGATAGTGTACTGTCGGACCAGAGATGGCTGTGAAACTGTGGCTTACCAGCTAACCAAACTTGGAATCTTATCCAAAGCTTATCATGCAGGTTAGGCTTTTTTCTATCACGTAGGTTGTCGGATTAGCAAGCATGAAAACATTTTCATTCAAATGCTCATCTTTGCTTCTATGTTGTAGGTCTGAATGCCAAGGATCGCACAGCGGTCCAGAATGAGTGGATGAACGGGAAGGTACTAGTTATAGTAGCCACCATCAGTTTTGGAATGGGAGTTGACAAACACAATGTCAGGTGAGGCAATTAGGTTTTGTGATTTAATTGTCTTGGGCTGCAAATCTTTTGTTTTCATGAGCTAATGTTCATTTGTGTTTTGGTCACACAGGTTTGTGGCTCACTGGAACCTGGCTAAATCTCTGGCCAGTTACTACCAAGAGTCTGGGCGGGCTGGGAGAGACGGTCTTCCCTCCTCCTGTCGTACTTACTACTCGCCAAAAGACAAGGCACAAATAAATTTCCTAATCGGACAGGAGGTTGCCCGCAAACAGGTCAGTATAATTACATTAAAACTCCTTTATGGAGCTCCTATAAACACATTCAAGGAATTTTAATAATGCAAAACTTATGTTTGTGCCCAATCTGAGGAAGGCTTTCTAAAAATCCTTTGGGCAGCTACAGAAAAGGCTTTGTGATACTTTTTAATATACCATCTTTGGTCCACTTTGATGTCTTGAGTCTGAAAGCACAGTTTTTTGAGAAGTGGCCAAAATGTGTTTTTGTAACACAAATGCCAAGTTCCTTGTAACCCATCTGTATGAGAAGAGAATTTGTTAAGAGTCCCTTGTTGACCACAAATTACATCCACGAGTCAGGATTTTCATACCTGATGATGATCATCATATGTGGATTAAGTCCTGCTTCATGCTGCTCTTTTGTCCTCTAAAGTCATCAGTCCAGCAGCGGACTTCATTATATAGAGGATCTTATGAATGCATAAGATGCATTCATAAACTCAGTCAGGAGAGGTTTAATTTTATGGGCGTATCATGAAGTATCAATAGGAAGTCTTTAGCATTATCTTTACTTTGGCTCAAGAAATGTCAAAATGTAAATGTAATTTTTACTGTCTCTTTTACTTGATATAAAGGTTAGTAAGTAACAAAACATGGGGATCCCATTTTTTTTTGTATGTAACAAAAAAAAAATGTTAACAAAGATGATGGCACATTCTTAAATCCCTTGAATCTAATAATCATTATCATTTCAAGGTTTTAAACTTTTTGTGAACATGTCTATAGGAAAAACGGGGTTCTATAAAGGAGGTGGACAAAAGTGCCATGACAGACTTTGAAGCCATGGTGTCGTACTGTGTGCAAGACTCGTGAGTAAAGCATTCATTGGATCACACATGCATGCTAGTAAATGTCTTCCTTTCATACCAATGTCAAGTAGTTTTTTACATGCAACACAACTTTTATTTCACACGTTCATGTCTTTCTAAAATGCAGTTCTAGTCCATTCAGTACATTTCCAGCAGAGGGACCCGGAGAACACTTCCAGATCTGAGACGACTTAACAACATAGAAGAATCTGACATAAGTCTGAATCCTTTTACACAGGAGAATGACAAATAGCTGCATTTTCAAAAACATGAACAAACTGGTTTGATCCTCCTCTTCATTTTACTCTGTGACTAATTGTTGCTAATGAGATTCCTGAGATTACAGATTCAGATTGCATTCACCCAAATTATACACACACACACACACACACACACACACACACACACACACACTGTACACATAGTTTGTGTAGACCCCTGCTGTTTGCTCTTGGGTATTGTTGCTTTGTGAATGGCAGTGAATAGTCAAGAAATGTGGATTGTCCTGAAAATCTTGCAGCTTTTTCAGGTGTATTTGGCAGATGGTAAATTCTTCCCTTGCTGTGTTTTTAGGTGCTCTGTTGTTCAAGGGTTGGGCTCTTCCAGCACAGCTGAGCACAACCTGTTTAAGAACTCATTGTCTGACTGCAATGTCAAGGTCTTTTATATAACTACTGTACACAACCATGAGTCTTGGGGATGCTTTGCGCTACAACAGCTCAGTCTTCCATGCATGGTGGAATCTCAGTTGCTCAAATATCAGCCCCCTTCCTCTTTTTTTTGTAACAGCAGCTGCAGCAACAGCTCAGGCAGATGAACAGCATGACAAGCAGGACCAACACTGTGGGAGTGTAGGAAAACAGCATCATGATCTACAACTTTTTTACAATGAATCAATTAGTGATAACAGAGACGCACCAATGAAGGTTAGGAGAGTAAAGAAAGCTCCCAGCTCCACAGGAGTGGCTTCAGGTAGACCCTGAAGCTTCAGCCATATCCTGTTGATGAGGCCGAGTGCCTCCTCCCCTGCATCCATCCTGCTGGAGCAGAAATAAGGTGGATGTGTGAGGTTGAAACAGTTCCGCTTGAATTAAATGTACACAGCATCTGTTATTTGCCCATGGATGGTGTGATCAGGATGTAGCTCCTGTTGCGTCTTACTGAAACCCGGAGTTGTGAAACTACATCGCTGATGTGTTGACACAAGTGCTTAGGTTTTTTCTTTAATTGTCCTTCAGTAGTTCCTTTTTTTTTAACAGGAATTGCAAAGATATCGAGGAAGAATGGCAGAACGAGCAGATTGGTTTTTTGTTTTCTAGCACAGTGTGAGGTTTTCCCAGTAAAGTTAAGAGATGCTGCTGTTTGGTTGGTAGCGTAACTGACAGGTGGTGAGCAGTCTGTCGGTCTTTTTATCCGAACCACAGGGTTCATCAGTTAGTTGAGCTCTGTGATCTGAAGGCTCCCTTGACACCTCTCACACGGAGTTATGTCTCACAAAGCTAATTTTAGTTTACCTTATCTTGGCTTACCTTAGCTTAGGTTAGCACTATGGATATAAAGACAAGAATAAAATAGAAAATCTAGCTTCCAGCAGTTCTCAAGCTCACTGGTTAACATGTCATATCTGTTGTGTTCAGCTGCTGCAAAACATATCATTTCTTAGTTGGGAACAGAAAACTCATGTAAGTATCACCAACAGTGAAAAACTTTAGTGTTTGTATGGATTAGACAGGATATAAAGTCTTAATCAACTTTCCTCACTGATGTAGGGAGGCAGGCTTTATTACATCCCGCCTCAACTCAGGAACCAGATTAGATAGAAAGACGAGGGAGAAGGGCAGCGTGAGTAAATCCATAGATCAAAGCGCTATCTATCCTGAGATATTTTTTCACATATCTTAGGAACCGGATGAGATAGAAAGATGAAACAAAAGCCGTTATATGCAGGGAGGCAAGGGGATTAAAATTAGATCACCACCTTGACCTTGAAATATACAGTACTTTTTAGGTACACATAGGAAAAAGCCGAAAGGAGGAGTAGATCTCAGAAACCTCATGACAAATAGAATGCATAAGTTACATGTTGGATCGTGGGTCTTTTATTAAATGACCCTGACCTATGGGGTCAGGGTAAAATTTTGAATTCAGGGGTGTCGCGGGATGTTGCAGTCTCTGACAGCCTTGTTATGTTTGGAACTGACAGAGCCAAGCTAGTCGCAGTTTTCAGTTACCGGTAGTGCTGCAAACTAAATGTAAGAAGGGTTATGTAATTTTGTTTTTTTGTTCTGTGAGTAACTGAGCTAAATAGATTTATTGCATCTTAACATTTGTCACATCAATTTTTTTTGTGATATGTGGTTTTGCTTTGTTGAACAAAAAAACAGCCATTTAGCTGAAGCAACACCCAACCAATATAGTTTAAACTCAAGCTGAATATACTGTAATGAAGCTAATATTGACTGCAGAGCTGCTGTAGTGAGAATGACTAAATATCTAAGACAAAGATACGTCTGCTCCAGCTTATGTCTCAGCATTTTGAAGATGAACTCTGAGATGGTCTTTTAACAGTGAGAAAAGCCTCATAGACACAAAAATGTCACTGTATTTACTACTGACAAAGTATTCAGTCAAACTTTGTCATGAAGTAATTTTTCATCTTAGTTTTAACGTTATTTGTTGTTTTTCCTTTTAAGTTACACACACACACAACAAAGAAAGGCACCTACCTTCTGGAGGTTTCGTTGTTTTCACACGCTCAGCCCAGCCCGACTGACTTGAAAAATAATTGCAAGAGAGAAGTCAGTAAACCAGTTGATGAGGAGGACACGTGTTACTCCTTTGGTGAAGACGTGACGCTGTCAGAACCTGCCGTCTGTCATCCAGAGCAATCTTCAGATGAGCAGATAAGCAGTCAGGTTGAGAATATGTTCAGGACGGATAATTTTCTGCTCAAGTAGAGCAAAAGAGAAGTGATGCAAAAGACAAACCGTTCAATTCTCGCCCGCCTGGCTGTCTTCACTTTGCTTTGGTCCTCATTTGTTGCTTATCTCTCCTTTGTGGGTTGTAATCGTCACACAGAACTGCTTCTCTGCTGTGACTTTAGTTTGTCTGCCTCCAGGGAGTTTTCTCCTTTGCCGTTCTCCCTCAGACAGACTCAGTTGTGTTTTTGTGTGCCTCCCTGTCTCTCCCCACCTCCTCTGGTAGAACCGCTCCTCTCTTAGTATGTTGTTGAAGTGGCACGACTAATGGTGTTCTCACACAGACTGTGTGTATGTGTGGTTTGTGTGTTAGGTTTGTTGTGTTACATAATACATGTACTACATCTAAAACAAGGCTAATTTAAAAAAATATCGCATTGAAAAAATGTGATTTTAATAGGAACACAAAAAAATGCATAAAGAGGGTGAGCTACCATCAGGAATGAATATGAGCTTTGTGCCCAAAAATTAGAAATAAACACTAATTATGTCACTTATCAAACATTTTTTTGCTCAAGTGCGTTCTTATTGGTAGTTCATGAAGAGGTACTGCAGGTAGTATTAGGATTAATGGCTTTAGTTCAGTATTTAATTTAAAATCTTTTTTTACTTCATCACAGAATCATTGATCATATCCATGTGTGATGGTTACACAACAGCTCATTGATTGATGATGCACTTAGTGGTCAGTGGACAATGGAGAGATGCTCGCTGTGTCCTCAAATGCATCACTAATCTTGAGCTTTTCATATCTAAATGCTATTATCATCCTCTGATTTTCATCCATTTTGTTCATGGATCCCCAGCCAGTCCTGACATTTATTCACTTCCTTTTAGTTGCCGCCATGCCACCATCTCCAAGTTCTTCGGTGATAAGCCTCCGAATTGCGCCGGATCCTGCGACTTCTGCCGCAACCCCAAAATTGTCCGAGCCCAGCTGGAGAGAGCGGCCACCCTCAGCACTAAAATCGAAGCTCAGAGCAAAGAGGCCAAAGGACCGTTTGGTTTCCAGGGGGATCTTTATGAAGGAGGGAAGAAGGGCTACGGCTTTGAAAGGCAGGGCAATTTCATTGATGCAAACTGAAACGCTCGATGGCTTTAACAATGTGAAGTAGCCTGTCAGTCAATGCTGACGTTGCACCTTTCAGGCATGACGAAGGAGATGGTGATAGCGTTGAAGACGACAGCGCAAAGCGGAAAAAGGAGTTTTCTGAACTCTACAAGAAGCAGATGAACCTACGGAAGGTGACGCATAATCATCAATGCACACCAGCACTCTTAAGGAATATTTACCACCACTAGCAAAACAACTATGTGTTGTGCCTGCGTGCAGCTGTGTGCCAGCTGCTGGCAGCAGGATTTGTGACCCTGGTAAATCACTCCCACCTGTTTTGTGGAACTGTGTTATGCAACCAACAGAGGAATATGTCGTTTACAACATCCAAGAAGAAGTGCTAAGATTGTAAAGTAGAGTAAATATGACTTCATTAAAATCTGTTCGCAAAACTGGTTGAAGTGATATTTCATCCTAAACAAAGTATTTTTCAGAACATGCCAAACAAATATTGGAACTGATGGTGAGATTATTCTGTAAAGTAGTTTAAATGTGACGCTGAAAGGACTGATCACAGCCAGGAGTAGCTGGAACAGAACAGCTGTCGATCTCTGGGGAAGAGGAGAATACTTAAAATCATTCTTAAACCAATAAATTACCTGTTTCAAACACAAAAGATGTGTTTGAGGGGATATTTGTGCCTTCATTGTATATTTTAAGTAGAGAGGTGAAATATAAAAGGAGTCTGACTTAGTTGAACCTAGATGTAAATGTTCATTGTTGCTGGTTTAATCCAAATACTTCACCAAAACTGCACAAGAGATTCAGGTTGAGATGGGATTGTGTAGAAATATAAGGGTTAACTGTCAATGTGGACATTTATGGGCCAGTCAATAGGTGACTGTCGTGATATTGCAGCGATGGAGGAATTTTGTACCATTGTGTATTGCCCTTTAGTGCATCTGATGACTAACTCCTCTCTTCACTCATGTTTCTTCAGGGAAGGGGCAGTCTGAGTGAAGACTTTATTCCTCCAGGTATGTTGTACGTTAAAATAAAATAACTAGCAGTGGATACTCAATGTTTTTGCACCACCCTCTGACTGATGTGTCCTCCTGTGTAGATCCTGACTGTCCACTCAGAGAGGCCGACAGTCAGAGGATTCCAATGCTCACTGTGAAGGTAACACACGATGCCTGGACACATTCCTCACACTGCCAGCACTCATTAACACGCCTCCTGGAATTCAGTGACTCATCTGCTATATGTGAAGGAAGGCAGTAGAAACACAGCACTGTTGTAAATAACTATGCAGCCCCTGGAAGGAAATGAAAATTAAGCTATGGCAATTAGTTCATTCTGAAGCTTAGGGTTCTGAACCTTTTGCTGTAGAAAAATGCAAAGCTGTAAAGGTATTTGAATAAACACCCTCAAACAATTACAGGGCATTTTATGTGAAGCATTCTAGGAATTTTACTCGTTTCAGAGATTGATAATTTCTGTATGCCTACAGAATTATATTAAACTGTTATTCTTTGATCAATACCCTTTTATTTATCATTTCAGTTTCATTACTTTGTTATTGATAAAATTGTAAAGAATAACGATCATAATTTTCCAGGCCAGAGAATATGGTCTGTACTACTTGCAGGAAGCATTGCGTCAACAGAAGGGGGCAGAATATTCTTCTAGGTACGTAAACCAACACATGTTTTTCGTGATTTATGTGCCGGTGATTAATTTCCTTCAGAAATGTCTGCTTTGACATCTTGCCCTTCTTCCAACAGCGAAGTGCTGTCTCTAGCAGTGGATTTGGAATACCAGATCTTCAAAAACAGCAAGGCCTCCAACCTTTACAAAGCTGCTTTCCTAAAGAAGGTGACTTCACTGTTCTTCTGATAGAATTTAGATTAATGTTTGGGGTATATTTTTCTTGAACTTGTTTCTTGTTTTAAAGGGAACAGAGCTGAAGAACGCAGCTGCTGCGTCTGCTGGGAGAGAAACAGATGGCAGCAGTGAATGCAGGCAAAAAGAGGAAGCATCTGTCTCGTCTTCCAGTTCCGGTGATTTTCAAGGGTTCACTTCTGCATCTGAGATCTACTCAGTAAGATAATCTTTATTATACACGTTTTACCCTGTTTACAAGCTGTAAATCATAAGTACTTGTAGTCCAAGAATATTGTCACATTTATTTGTTGTGAAGGACGACAACTCACTCTGTCAAAGAAAACACAAGATTTATTAGTGAAACAATGAAAAACACAGAGTTCAATATATAGAGAGAGAGTCCCATTCTGAGTCTAAACAACTTTTAAACTTTTCTTCTCATGGTGCTTTTTTCCCCCCATTGGTGCATGAGCCTTTCTCTGGTTGGTCCTTTTTGGTTTATGCATATGTGTATCCATGCCTCTATTACACCTCTGCTCCAATCAATTCTGAAGTTGTCAGAAGGGGAAGCCCCCCTTCCCACTGAATGTTTTTGTGTGTCTCCCTAAGATAGCAATTTTATCATGCAACCACATTTTTTTACATTGTGTTCCTAACTGTCTGTGTTTCCATATCCCTGAGTCATCAAAACTGAGTTACACCTCTTGTGCGATACATCTTGATACATTCAGTTATTACAGAAATCACTTTATTTTATGGTTATAAACATCCTTTTTTTTTTTTTCTCAAATAATCCTCCAGCTGAAACGTAAAAGAGTCGGAGCAGGCCAGAGGGGCTCATCCAACCCCCATGTGATTGCTGGTGAACTGCTGAAGCACTCCGTCTCAGAAACAGAGACTGACAGACGTTACAGTGACAGTTCAGGAGGCCTCGGAGAGACAAACAAAGATGATTCTTCGGCTGCGATGTCATCCAATAGAGCCAGAACAATTGCTGCTGCTGATTCCATGAACAGCCCAACAAAGACAAGCAGATGCAGCAAGAAACAGCAGAAGCTAGCAGCTGCAGCAAAGACTTCTCGTAACATTTCTCTTTATTTTGTAATGAACAAAAGGACAGAGGAAAGCGAAGAGGAGGCTGATAGTTCTAGAGACTTTTCCGGAGAATGCAATAACCTGCAGGAAGACTCACTTGAAACAATGGCGGCTGTAGAGTCCAGCTCTTTGGAGTCAGAAATTCAGCGCAAGGTCCAAGAAGAAAGTAAAAAAGAGGTAATTGTCATACTTGATGATGAAGAGGAGGAAGCCTCACAAGTGGACCTGGTGAAGGTGCAAGATGCACCTAAAAAGTTCTTTACAGAGTAAGACCCTTCAACATAGCCATTTAAGAAAATGGACAGGACTTCCTCTCTCAACCCTAACATTGTTTTCCCCCCACAGAAACAATGAACCAAGAAGAAAAGTTAACACCCATCTACCACCGGGGGTAAGCGACTCTTTCCTTTCCAGTCTTTATTTTTATTTCCCCCCTCAGTGCGTGACAGTAGGTGTGTGTCTTTGCGTTCAGTTGACGAGTGATGAGAAAGCGGACACAGCGTCTTGTCCCCCAGCGAAGCGCAGCCGCTGTGCAGACAGCAGAAAAGTGACCTTCAACCCCAACGTGCAGGAGAGTGCCCCGCCCCCTAGAAATCAGTCAGTCACACTGAGTGAGGTTGCTGACGTCGTGGTTCGTTGCCTGGACCCGTTTTATACCCACGGAAAGTTTGCCACCAGGGTGAGAGAGGTGGATATTTCCGAAAACATTTTCCAGCTTGCTGGCGGATTTCTCAGCTTTTTGCGTTCTTTGGTTGCAGGAGCTGTTCAAGGCATTTGCACGCTACTTGTCTCACCTTCTCACGGAGGCAGGGGGTATGGGGAAAGGCCAAGGTACGCAGGGGACACATGATCTCAACGGTACACTTTGCTGCATGTGATGGACTCCCCACTAAAGCTGATCTCTGTGCTTACAGTCAAAGCAGAAGCCATGGCTCTGATCAACGAGTTCTTCAGCAAAGTCAAGCGCTGTGAGAGCAAGGCCGACTGGAAGCACCTGAAGTTACATCGAAGCTCTAAAACCAACTAAAGCAAGGAGTGATGGGAAGAGAGATGCAGCTAATGTTGGGATTGAACCTTTTCTGTTTGTCAGTGCCTAATATTTCTTTTTTCCATTGATCTGTCTTTATCACACATGACTACTGATTTGCTGCCTGAAGTCCTTCTTTTGGTTTGTTTGTTTTTTTGTTACATTTTTTCTCCAGGCTCTTTGATTTGATATTAGCTTATTGTTCAGGATCATTGGAGCCAGAGGTAAAACCGTAAATAATTCAACAAATATGCTTCATGTTACATTCAGTGGTAACTGTGATCACCTTACTATACATCTGACCAAAGTGATTTTCCATTACAGACAGACGTCTTGGCTTCAGTTTGACGTGTCAAAGAAGATTCTGTAAACTCTTTTCACACGCAGGGCATAATGTAAAAATACCAAAGCTGAATGCTAATATCAGTAGGTTGACAAACTCACTGGCAATGCTAATATCAGCTAAAACACAGCAGGTGTAAAGTGTTTAGACTGTTTTAGCTAAGGATGTAAAGTGTGTGTCTTTGTGTTCAGTTGAACATTAACAGATTAGCTTAAGTGGCTGTTTCTGTTTAATACAAATATTAAAATTATCTTGCAGGTGTTTGGTCACGTTAAAATTTTGACCTGACTGCTGGATCAGCTAATTCAGGATCACCAGGGTTGGCTCATTCCCTGGGGATGCACCAGATGCCATAGCTGTCCATTTGTTGAGATGTTTCAGTTTAGTGGGCGAAAAGGACCAGCTTACTTTTTTAAATTATTTTTTTTAATCATCATTAATCCAGTTCAAACTTGACAATTTAAAATTAACGAGGTTTAAAAAATACAAAAAATGTTTCTTTTGCAGCTGATTATAAACTGGAGTAGATATTTTTAGTGCAGCTGCTGTACACACTTTGTGTTTGGCTGTTTGGCTGCATCACAAAGGACAAAGTAAATGGGCATGAACAAGAATTCCAGTATGATTTAAATCTGTGCAGTTTGTCTTTAGTTTTTGTTTTGAGAGATTTCTCTTACTGAATGTTCTTTTAGTACTGTTCGTTAGTACTGTTCGTGAGAGGCCACAGTTTTTGTCTCCAGACCCTGAGAATACTTGAAGCTGTGATGGACGTCGCGATCTGACTGTCGGACTGAAGTTTACAGCTGCAGAGAAAAAACAACAACAGACAATTAGCGGAGCGTCGCAGAGACGTCCGCGCTGGGACAGATGGTGACGTCATATGCACAGGAGTTGCCTTCAGGTGCTCGCTGTAAGCTTTGCCAAGCAAAATAAAAAGGCGTTTGAGGTAACAATGAAAATATACAACTGAATGTAGCGTACTGTGGAAGTTGTATCTCTTGTGTCCAATTTTTTATGGACTTGGTTGAAACTTGAATAAATGCGTTGAATTGAAATGACTGGTTTATTAATAGTAAGCAGTTTGCGATGGATTGATCTGCAACACGTTCCTAATTGAACACAAAGTCCAAAGTAAATTGACATTTTGACTTATGATCTGATTTAGAAACAATAATGAAATATGTGCACTTGTGATAGTGCGTGGTAAATATATTGAGTTTTGAATCACAATGAAGGAAATACAGTAGTGAACTGTATCATTTCACCAATGTGGCACGCAGACACTAAATTTGTGATTTTACTCTGACCTGCCTCAGAGATCCTGGTAATGAACTGAATTATTTGCATATAGTGGTTAAACGTATTTTCCCTGTGTCTACACAAGTTTTATTTTTGACCTATTTTTCCTATAATAACCTATAATATAGCACATTTCTCTTCTGAAAATTATGAAATAAATGGTCAGAATATGCATTTGAGTACGGGTCAAATGGGAGTCAAAATGGGAACTCTTCTTCCTTAGCTTCAGGATTGTATTTATAACAATTCGAAAGATTGTGCTGCAAACAGCAAATCTTCCGCATGACAGAGTCCTCTCATCTTTGTGACTATTTCCGATTGCACTTGAACGCCTCAGCATCACTCGCCCACTGAGCGGTGAGCGGGCTGTCAAGCGGCTCCTGCGGGGCCCTGCTGCACATCAGACACCGGTGGACCGGACCCAGAGAGGCCGTGGCATTCTCAAGAAGCTGCTTTAGCTCGCATCTGTTGACCTGAACATCCGATTATGACCTCGTTCATCAGCAGGTGCTTCAGTAACCCGCTGGAATTTTGGTCTTACCCATCTTAAAGGGTTGCACGGTCACACAGACAGGCTGTGCCGCTGTTGTCACTTCCGTTCGAGCCAATCGATGACTTAGCCGATCACGCCGTCGGTGCGGAAGTTGATCTGAACTGATGCTCCGTGCGGGAAGGATGGAGGAGTTCGTCACGGAGGAAGAGGAGCCGTGGTACGATCAGCGGGACCTGGAGCAAGGTGAGACATCCTACCTCGTGGGGGGGTCACATCATGTAACAATGCCTCATCCGATCACACTGTACTGCACACCGGATGGGAGTGATTCTGTAAAGGGGGGTGGATGGTTACGTCTATTGTAAAGCATCTCTTGTGTTGAAGTGGAGCCAAATAATATGGTCCTAAAGACCCTTGGTCCTCCAGCTTCGTGTTCGTTTTCTCTTGGTTGTGGACAATTTCTGAACAGAGTTAAATAAACAAAACACTCAGTGAAATGTCGAAGCTTCAAAGTTTATTTTTCAATTGCAAAGAGAATATTCTCGGCACTTTGTCTCATGGGAGATTACTCCCTGCAGAGTGCGAGGATGCACTTGCAGCACATGGATTTTATGCACATCAGAAGGCGGGGTTCACCTGGTATCACAACAGCTGCAAGATAGCAGGCAAGACAGTGGGTTACATTCAGGTGATGTCATGGTGCGCCAATTATCTGAGAAGAGGAAGACGGCCTTGCAGACGGCCTGGCAAGAGGTGATAAGCAGACAGGTCATGAAAACTATCGTAGCTATACGCCAATTATCTAAGAAGATATACGCCAGTTATCAGAGAAGAAAGCGGAAGACGGCCTTGCAAGAGTTTCTGCTCGACTAGCTGTGCAATTATCTAAGAAGATATACGCCAATTATCAGAGAAGAAAGCGGAAGACGGCCTTGCAAGAGTTTCTGCTCGACTAGCTGTGCAAGCAATTTAGCATAAGTCAGCAGTTCTAACTGTCACGTGATGTGACCTAAGATGAACTTTAAGCTCAGTAACTTTCCACATAAAAAGATATAATTCCAACATAACATAAAAAGATATAATTCCAACATAACAAGAAAAAGATATAATTATAAAAAGATATAATTCCAACAATCCCCCTTTTGGACTCGAAAGAGTCCAACACCTAAAATTAAATGTAGAAAATCTGTAGAGCAAAACCTGCTGCCGGGAGAGAACCTTCCGCAGGGTTCCATAACACTAGCATGACATTGAGATGTTGGGAAAAATAGGGGTTTAATGGACAGAGTTAAAGGATTACTTGTGGGGGAGTAATCCCTTTGCAGAGAAAAGAAGGAGCCCAATCCAGAAGTGGGGGGCTGGAACCCATGTTCTGTGGAATACCAAACAGAGGACCAAGAAGCACACCACGGGTCATTAAGGGAGTTGTCACTGTGACCGCAGATGTAAACATCATAGTGTCGCCATGGTGCGCCAGGACCCCTGCAGTTAATTACTTTGCAGAGATCAAAGGTATAAGAAGCTGTAGCCCCCTCAGTGTAGCTAAGCGTTAACCCACCATACTGTTGTAAACATTTGTCAGGAGAGGATGCAGCAGTGACAGCCAAAAGACTAAAAACAAGGAAATACAGCATGTTTTTTTTTTTTTTTTTTTAGACTGAAGATAACGGTTGTTGCTTGTAGAGAGGGAGGTCTTGCACCTTTTCCTCTGGGTTGACCCCTCTGGATACTGGCTCGTCCGGACGCTGGTTGAGAGCGATGCTCGGGAACGCTGCACCGTGACCGCTGGGGTCTCTTCAAAAGCTTAGGTCAGTTACTGAACGTAATTGCCTGCTCTCGGGTTGCTTTGTGACTTTACGCCACGTTGAACAACCACTCACTCGATGTCCTCAGTTGGAGCCGTTGCTCGATGTCCTCAGTTGGGGCGGATGCCCTAGTGGTCGTCACCACTATTAGCAGCTTTTGGAGAGGGGAGAGCGACTCCCGTTGGGGTCTTTGCAGGCCTGGTGGACGTCAGATGAAACCACGTGTCCCCTCTTCCTAGAAGCCGAACTGCGGTTCCGGTTCTCTCAATGACTTGATGGGGACCTGTCCACCTAGGTTCAGACCATTTTCGTTTGATTACTCTCAGCCACACCCATTCACACACATTCACACTTTTTGGTGGTTTCTCCTGTGGTTCTGTGAGATGGGAAAAATTGACTGTTAGTTCGCGGAGGCCTTTTGGGCCTTGGAATCCGGGAACTGGTTCCAATGGAGCTGTGGGAGCTGGAAAAGGTCTGTTAGTGTGTGCCTCAAATGGGGTCCAACCTGTGGATGAATTCAATGACATTCTGACATTCAACAGAGCCACAGGGAGGGCCTGTAGCCAATTCATCTTTGACGAGGCCATGGATTTTGACAATTTTTCTTTGATGTTGCGATTCATTCGTTCGACCTTTCCCTGTGACTGAGGGTGATACACAGCGCCAAAAGTGTGTCTCAATCCCAACATACTTTCCACCTGTTGTAGATGTTTGTTTTTGAAATGAGTTCCATTGTCTGACCTGATTTTTCTCGGAAAACCATGAGTTGGAATGTAATGGTTAACCAAATGTTTCACTACAGAAGCTGCTGTCTCTGCTCTGCATGGATAAGCCTCAGGCCATCCTGAAAAAGAGTCAACAATCACTAACAGGTATCGATACCCATTAACCGATTGGATCATGTCGGTAAAATCCATTGAAATTACCTGACCAGGTGCTGTCACTTCCTGGTCCTGCACCCCTGGAGGTGGTTTAGTTGTTGGCAGGCAATTATGCCTATTGCAAACACTGCAGTCCTGCAGTTCACTTTTCACAATTGTTCTCATGAACGGATGCCACCAGCCACAGAGACGTCTCAGTGTTTCGTCCGTGCCTACGTGGCATGGTCCATGGGCTTCTTGAATCAAAACTTTCAATTGTTTTTGAGGCGGCACAGGTTTACCTTCTTTGTTCCAGATTCCTTCATCATTCTTTTCACCCCCTTTTGCCTTCCACAAACTCCTTTCTTCTGGGCTAGCTTTCACCTGCCACTCTCGGATCACATCATTCGTTATTTTGCAATCAGTTTCTTTGTCACTCACCGAGAGTTGGAGTGCTGGCTGATAACCTGCCACCTTTTTAGCAGCTGCATCTGCTGCGGCGTTTCCATTTGCAATCAGGTCATTTTTTCTGGAATGACCTGGACACTTGATAACAGCAACAGCTTTTGGCAACATCAGCATTTCCTGGAAATGCATTACCTCTTTCAGGTGTTTAATTGGACTTCCTGTTGCTGTCTGATAATTGTTCCGTTGCCATTCACTTAATGCAGTATGTACAACCAAATGAGCATAAGCAGAATCAGTGTAGATATTTACAGTTTGGTCTTTTGCGAGTCCTAGAGCTTCTGCGACTGCTAGGATTTCAGCTCTCTGTGCTGACTGTGGTCCGTCCAGTCTGACTTCCTTAACTGTCTCAAAATCGTCGTTTTGATGTTGAACTATGGCAAAACCTGATTGCAGGCCATCCATGCCTTTAAAACAACATCCGTCGGTGAACAACGTCATGTCGGGGTTAGTCAATGGCTGTTCGTACAAGTCATCTCTGAGTTTTGTGTCGTCTTGGACTTTTTCTGTACAAAAGTGTGGGGTACCTTCAATCAGACCATCAGCCATATTGATCCCTTCATGGATGAAGATGATGTGTGGTTGAGTGATGACCGATTCAATCTTGCGTTGGCGTCCTCCAGTCATGGTGAAGAATTGGCTTGTGATGTATTGGACAGTGCTGTGTCCAGTTCTGATGGTCAGTGGATGATGAAGTACCACGTGGGCAGTTTTCTGGACCAACCTAGCTAGTGCTGAGGCAAAAGATGAACAGGGCGTTTGGCGTTTTTCATAATTGTCCAATGGTGTTGAGACATACATACAGACGTTTCGTTCTCCTCTATCCCCCTTTTGAAAAAGCACAGCAGAAACACTGCTTGCTTTTTCAGCCACATCGAGGAAAAACATCTTATTGTAGTCAGGAATGGAAAGAGATGTAGCAGAGGCCAAACATGCCTTAAGGTGAGAAAAGGCAGCATCAGCGTCCGGAGTCCAGGCCAAAGCGGCTGAAAGGTTCCGCATGCCGACTTCCTTGACCATAGCACGGAGAGGATGCGTGCACTCTGAGAAGTCAACAACATGATGGCGAGAGTAGTTACACAACCCCAGAAAAGCTAGCATTTGCTTCACGGTAGATGGACGAGCAGAGTGTAAAATGTCTTCTCTGTGCGAGGAGGAGAGGCCTGTGCCCATCCGGGATACACAGCGACCAAGGAAAGAGACTTGAGTTCTGGCAACTTGAATTTTGGATTTAGAAACTTTAAGGCCTACTTCATGGAGACGAAGGAGCAGAGAGTGAGTCGTGTCCAGACAGGATTGCTCTGATGGAGCCGCAACCAGGAGGTCATCGACGTACTGGACGAGGAGCACACCGGGCGGAAGAGACAAAGGTTTCAGAAGCTCACGAAGATGGACGTTGAAGAGACCAGGAGAAAGGAGGAACCCCATGGGCAGACAGTTGTAGGAGTATCTCCTTCCATCCCAGGTGAAGGCCAGATAAGGTTTCATGGATGGATGAAGAGGAATACTGAAAAAAGCATTAGCCAAGTCGATGACAGTGAAGTGAGTGTGAGAGGGCGACAACAGTGAGAGTGCAGCATGAGGGTTCGGGACCGGAAGGGTGGGAGTGGTGACTGCAGCATTTATAGCTCTCAAATCATGGACCATCCTCCATTTGCCTGTACCTTTCTTTTCTACAGGGAGAATGGGTGTATTAAAAGGAGAGCTTTCAATTAGAGCAAGCACACCAGCTTCAAGCAACCCGTTTATGGTCTCAGTTACACCGGCCTTACCCTTCGCAGGAACCGGATATTGAGGAACCCAAATGGGACCCGGTTTCATTTGAAACGTGACTGGCGTGACGTCACAACGACCGACATCCGTAGGACCCTGGGTCCAGAGGGAGTCGGGAAGAGAGTCAATCAGCGCAGGTGCCAAATCGCTGTCGGATGTTTCTCTGCCATGGTGCCTGTCCAGGACGCTGTGTTCTAGGACGGAAGGGATCACAAATTCTGGAGACAAAATGCGATATGAGTCAAGAGATGCAGAATAGTGCAAACCAGAGTAGAATGTCGGCTTCCAATCATCAGCATCGATGCAAGCTTTCACGAAGGGACCCAGATCTTTCTGTGTGTGTTTTGGGGAGACAGCCAAGGAGACATGAGGATAGCAAGGCGGCATCGAAGGATCTGGAGGATCATCCATACGATACCACTTCTGCTGTTCGGGCGTCAAGGATACGGCCCAAGCCACACCCTGAGGTCCTACGTAGAGATCTTGGAGAGAGAGATCCCACGGGAGTCCTTCCACCTCCTGGAAGGCTCCCAGGAAAATTGTGTCTTCCATCCTGTCATAATACAGAGTACAATGCAAAGCGTCAGAGACCAGATCATAGGGGCGTAGGTGACGGACCCAGGGCGACCACTTTGTCCAGAAAGTCTCAACAGGAGTCCACTGTCCAGCATCAGTGTCCATCACAACCCAAAAGATGTCAGCATACATGCACACCACAGCAACTTTGGCATGTACCGGAAACATGGTGTTGACGGGGTTGGTGGCAGACAGGCACAGTCGGGATGATCCATCCGGAAACATCAGTTGCAGGCCGTCGGCAGAACACTTTATCAAAGGACACAACTTGCACATTAAATCACGCCCTAAAAGATTGGCAGGGCTGGAGGGAGCCAGGATAAAGGAGTGAGTTAATAACTGGTTGTGTGCAGAAACCAAAATGGAGGAAGTCTTTGGCAGGGCAATTTCTTCACCCTTGAACCCAACTAAAGGAATTACGTCATTGGTGACATAGGCGCCAGGAGGAAGCCGTTGGATGGTGGAATAACGGGCACCAGTATCAACCATAAAAGGAGTTGACACTCCTCCTACCGTAATGGTGATCATAGGCTCCTGCATGCCTATGTCCGTGGGTTCAGGGCATCTTCATTGTGAGAACTGTTCACCAGGGGGCAGACGCTGGCGATTCGGGACGGGCGAACCTTGGTTGGAGTCCACTGGGCGGCGCTGTTGGTACTGCTGCCGATCTAGAGACTGCCACCGTCCCATGTCTCTGCCACGTCCACGAGGGCGTTGGAATCCACGACCACGCCCCCTAGGTGGGGGCCTCTCGGGGCAATCTTTGACCCAATGACCTTCTCTGCCACAGCGGAAACATACGTAACGTTGAGTGTCAGCCCCACCCCAAGATCGTGGCCCCGACTGATACATCATTCTATCTGCATCATCAGGTGGAAGAGCAGAGGCAGGAGAGGAAACAGAGTCCTCTTTCTTCTTGATGTCCTGGATCTGCATGACGGTCAATTGAGAAACAGCAGTTTGATGTTTTTCTACCTTAGTATCTTTTTCTTTGGCATGTCTCCTCAGAAAGTGTCTCAGGCAGGAACACCACCGGTCATCCGTCATTTCAGCCAGATCTGGTATGTTTTCCATGGCGGTAACCACTGTTTTGGGAATCCCCTTCAAAATGGAAGCTCGAAAGACTGAGTCATGGAAAGGCGAAGTATTATGTAGAAAACCTGTTTTAATGTGATATTCAGTTTTGGCCCGATCAACGTAAGTAGTCGCGTCCTCTCCAACTTTTGGAGTGAACACCATGTCATGGACAGCACACAGAGGCAAAGGGAAATGTGCGTTAAGACCTACGTCAATGCGGTCCAAATTTTCGTGGTCTAGAGGTTCATCTTTAGCCATACGACCCACCCCTGTTTCCTCTAGAACCTGTGGTAAGATAGACAAAGGACATACTTTAGTTAAAATCATTTGCATGTCACCACCACACAAGTCGTGGCCCATAGCCTGACGCTGCACGGATGCAAACCAATTGCGTCCCCCCGATGAAATAGGTGGCAATGTCTGAAGCATGGCATTGAGATCTGCTGCAGGGAAAGGGCGGTAGACGGCAACACGCCGTCCGGAGTTGGGGTCCACTGTATCCATCAATGGAGCTTGTACAGCGGCTCTGGATCGAGTCACAGGTCCCTCTGAGGTGGGCTGACAGGGAGGCGGGGTTGGAGGCCGGGGAGGGAGAGAAGGGAGGGGAAGAGCGGAGACGGGAGGTTCCGCTGCTGGAGGCCGGGGAGGGAGAGAAGGGAGGGGAAGAGCGGAGACGGGAGGTTCCACTCGGGAAGAGAGGCGACAGAGCTGTTCCTGAAGTGCAGCCACCTGTTTCTGTAAAGTGGAATGTTGTTCGTTGTCAAATGATACCTCATGATGTTTGAGTGACGTCTTGAAGTGTTCCTCCGCTTCTTGTTCTGCTTGTAGGACCCTCTGACGGAGTTCGTCTCTGACGCTGCGGGAGGCATTCCCTCTGCGCAGCAGCTCCGTCTTGAACTCACTCAGGGCAAGCCTCAGGTCCGGATAAGTTTTACTGGTCCTGAGGATTTCTTCAAACTCATCTTTAAGCTGTTTGTTAGCTCGTTCACAGGGCGCGGCCATGATTCTGACATGTTCCGGTACCACTTTACCTTACGTCGCGGGTGTGGGCGCGGATGGGGCGGTCTGATCCATGTGCAGTTTCCCGCTGGTGATGTTCCAGACTGGTGCCTGGAAGTATAGTGACGGCGGGTCTGGTCTGGTCTGAGTCAGAGTCAGAGTCTGTTGTAATTCTGCATAAGGATTACTGGCAAACGGGTTAGTTTTGGAAAAAACAGATGCAAAATTCTCCCCCAGATAAGGAGGCGGGTCAGGATTATTCCAAGCACACTTTTCTTTGACCTCTTGTCTACTTACTCTGACTGATCCTCCCATTGACAGCAATCGTACATGTGACTTAACTTTTTCCACCTTTACATATGACTCTCGTGCCCGCCTTCCTGGAATACTGATTCTATTTGTTGCAGAGACAGTTGTGGCCAGTACATTTAACTTTTTAATGCATGCTTTTTCAACCTCTTTCATCAGTAAGACGAATGATTTTTTGGATGTTAGCGGTGGTAACCATCCTTTTTACAGCAATCTTCAAACCAATCTTTCATTTCAGACTCCGTCTTACTGCGGATCTTTGTGGGCAGTCCCTCGGATGCCACTAAAATAGCAATTTTTG
This sequence comes from Antennarius striatus, assembly GCF_040054535.1. Taxonomy (NCBI): domain Eukaryota; kingdom Metazoa; phylum Chordata; class Actinopteri; order Lophiiformes; family Antennariidae; genus Antennarius; species Antennarius striatus. The sequence goes on along the minus strand of NC_090791.1, from coordinate 9,623,325 downwards.
CTTGATTTTCTAATGGTGCACCATCTGGGTCGTCTGGAATTAAGTTCCAGTTGAACCAGTCTGTTTCCCGATCGAATTCACCTTCCATTGTAAATTCTATTAGGCCTTTTCCCAATTTAGTTAAGAAAATTCGGCGTCGTTTCCTCCGAGAACCTCAACACGGAACTCAGTATCACTCGACCCACGATCCCGGATCGTTTCACTAATATTCCCAGACGGGCGTCCCAGACGCAAAATCTCTAGCGCGCAGGATGTCCCAGACAATCCTCTCAGTCTACTCAGTTATGGAAGAATTTACCAGACGTTTTTAGCCAATAGTTTGCTTTAACCTCTACAGCCTAATGTCATCAGCTGGGGCAACCCCACAAACTCTTTGAGCAACCGCAGCATTAAAACAACTAGGTTTGAACGTCTGTAAACCTAGTTGAGTGTTCTTACTGTAAGAATAATTTAGGTGTAAGAACCACCAGACGCTGACACAAAGTATAATTAAAAGACCGATCAATCCAAACAGCGTCCGGTTTGACATTCACAAAAAGACGTCTATTAAATCAAATCACTGGTGTTCGAGTCAATGATTCTAGAACGTTTTCCAAATAGGGAAAGACAGATTTTAACCTTATACTGACAGGCAGAGACAAGGCCCTAAGAGGCAAAGTTCCTCTTACCTTACAAGTCGGGGTACCCTTTGGAGTTGTCTCTGTCCGGCAGGAGTCCAGCCAAGATCACGTCGGGGTCACCAAATGTTGAAGTGGAGCCAAATAATATGGTCCTAAAGACCCTTGGTCCTCCAGCTTCGTGTTCGTTTTCTCTTGGTTGTGGACAATTTCTGAACAGAGTTAAATAAACAAAACACTCAGTGAAATGTCGAAGCTTCAAAGTTTATTTTTCAATTGCAAAGAGAATATTCTCGGCACTTTGTCTCATGGGAGATTACTCCCTGCAGAGTGCGAGGATGCACTTGCAGCACATGGATTTTATGCACATCAGAAGGCGGGGTTCACCTGGTATCACAACAGCTGCAAGATAGCAGGCAAGACAGTGGGTTACATTCAGGTGATGTCATGGTGCGCCAATTATCTGAGAAGAGGAAGACGGCCTTGCAGACGGCCTGGCAAGAGGTGATAAGCAGACAGGTCATGAAAACTATCGTAGCTATACGCCAATTATCTAAGAAGATATACGCCAGTTATCAGAGAAGAAAGCGGAAGACGGCCTTGCAAGAGTTTCTGCTCGACTAGCTGTGCAATTATCTAAGAAGATATACGCCAATTATCAGAGAAGAAAGCGGAAGACGGCCTTGCAAGAGTTTCTGCTCGACTAGCTGTGCAAGCAATTTAGCATAAGTCAGCAGTTCTAACTGTCACGTGATGTGACCTAAGATGAACTTTAAGCTCAGTAACTTTCCACATAAAAAGATATAATTCCAACATAACATAAAAAGATATAATTCCAACATAACAAGAAAAAGATATAATTATAAAAAGATATAATTCCAACACTTGTCACCAATTAATTTCATACAAGAGCGGCCGCACGATGAAAACTGCACGTCTTCCTCTGCTCTTCATCACTGCTGTCTTCCTCTGCCAATTATTTTTCTCATCAACAGTATCCTATAAGTATCCGCTGGCTGCCTGGGTGAATGCTGCCTTTACCGTCTCTCCTCACATCCTCCGTCTCTAAAGCTGTAAATGCATCACACACATTATATATCATGGATTGTTTTGGATGTGATTCAGGATGTGTGTGGTAAAGACGGAACCAAGCCCTGACACCTCCGCGGCCTCCAAGTCTTATTGCTCGTCATCGATAGCTCAGTTCGATGAGATTGATTTTGTGACAGATCGAACGAGCCAGTAGTCATCTCTGTGGTGCAAGGAAATCTGTGTGTTTTGTGTTCGCTGTTCCGCTTCCTGCATCTTCACACATCTATGACGTGTGCAGTGTGCGGTGCGGCGGTGCGTCTCATCAGTAATGACATAAGCGGATGCACTTTCACACCCCTGGGAGTAGTGTGAGTGGCCTCAGCGTTACCCCCAGACCCCGCGATCACCTGCTGATCATATATATATATATATATATATATATATATATATATATATATATATATATATATATATATATATATATATGTGTGTGTGTGTGTGTGTGTGTGTGTGTGTGTGTGTGTGTGTGTGTGTGTGTGTGTGTGTGTGTGTGTGTGTGTGTGTGTGTGTGTAAATATATATGTAAATATATATATTTATGTATATATAAATGCATATGTATATTTATCAGGACAGATGGATGTGATGTGGTGATGTCATGTTTGCTGACGTCATGTTCAGAATGTGACATTCGCATCACATGAGCCAGTGTTGAGTGATGACACAACATGTTTGCCGCGGGGTGTTGTGAGCAGATGTGATGGGGTTGGGGGATGTGGTTGTGTGTCTGGTAATTGGTGTCCTCGTGTGGGTGCTGGGATTCGTATGCGTATTACATAACAATGACTCGTCATGTGACTGTTATGAGTCGGTGGGGCCCCGGGGTGAAGCCCTGCTGATCCTTCTCAGCACACAGTGATAGAACTAATCAGACTGTTGAAAGTACAGCCAGTATTTGTCTCTCTCTTGACACTGTGGTGATCTAACACTGTTCACTAATGGATGTGAGGAGGCCTGTTTCTTGCTACTGCACAGTGTGAACTCCAAGAGCACCAAGATAGAAAATCTCCCCAGTCTGGCTACAGTTGGAAGGATAATGATTATATTCTGTACTTTACTGTGTATATACTGCTCGTGTATGTATATATATAAATGTATGTACACAATATAAAAATATATATAAGCTGTTTGCAATAAATACATAAATTCAAAAGGGACATTGTAATTAGCTCAATGGGATTTCTGTTTTAGCATGAAAAAACTCTCTGACTGTACTGCTAAAGGTCCATGAGGGGTGGAGCTGTGTTTTACAAAATCTGATTTTGAAAATTCATGCTGTTAAGAGGGAGGAATTATTTGGTCTACAGCAATCAGTAAAAGTAGTAAAATATTGTTACTGCAAACAGCTTGTAAACTGTGTTTGTGTTTCTCTATAGCAGAGATTGAATGATTCTGCTTCCAACTGTAGCTTTCTTTACACCAGAGGAACAACATGAATAATGTATTCTTTTAGCTGTGCTGCAGTGCTGAGGGCGGCTTCAGTGGAGTCATTGCTGCACAGGCCCCTGTTGGGCAGATGGTTGCACATCAGCACTGATATCAAGTGTTCTAAAGCAAACTGACCGCTCACAATGATTACGTTCAAAAAGCTTGACATACACTTCAGCTGCAGTAAGTGCTTCTGGCGAGGCTTCTGAGTCCTCCGGGGTGACGAGTTCCAACACCACGCATGGAATTCACATGTTAGACGCTCTCTCTGCTTTCTGTTTCTGACGTCTCGTCCTCTTTCTTGGCTCCTGTCAGACCTGCATTTGGCAGCTGAGCTCGGCAAGACTCTGCTGGAACGCAACAAGGACCTGGAGGACTCCCTACAACACATGTACATCAACAATGAGGAGCAAGTGCAAGAGATCGAGGTACGCCTGTTCCATCCATGACTTGTCACCGATTTTAAACAAGTCCTTGAGAGGAAATCTCAAGTTTAACCAGACTGCAGATTCTACTTTATGAGCGGTAGCAGCAGACGTTAGGCAGAATCTGTTTTGACGCTGAGCTTGTGGTCCTCATAGTACCTGTCCAAGCAGCTGGAAATGTTGAGAGAAATGAACGAACAACATGCAAAGGTGTACGAGCAGCTGGATGTGACCGCCAGAGAGCTGGAGATCACGAACGAGAAGCTGGTGCTGGAGAGCAAAGCCTCACAGCAGAAAATAGACAGGTGAGCATCAACCGCTGGACACCAGGGTTCCAGTCCCGTCCTCCATTCATGCATGCATGAATACTGCACTCACTTTCTTTTTCTTTCTTTACAACCGAAGATCAAAGTTCATTACAAATCACATTAGTAGGCTAAAGTAGCTTTCAATGGCTGCCTCTGTTCATTCTAAATCTGCTCCTTTGCATTCTTTGCTTTAACAGATTCACTGATGTGGTAATGGTGTATACAGAGAATTAAATCACCTTAATGACCCAACAGGCACTGAACAAACCATTGTGTGTGTGCACAGGTTGATGGGCACCATGCACACCTTGCAGGGTCAGGTGGATAGTCTGACGTCTCGCATGGAGGAGCTGCGAACTCTGGAGGAACTGAGGGTTCGAAGAGAGAAGAAGGAACGGCGCAAGACAGTCCACTCTTTTCCCTGTCTCAAAGAGCTCTGCACTGCACCGAGGTCACTCTCTGTTCTTGTTTCACTTGTAGGCATTTGTAATTGACATGTGAATTTAATTTAGCAGAAAGTAAAGTATCACTTCATGATGTGATGTGCTGCGGTTCTTTTTGTCAGGTACGAGGATGGCTTTCTGCTTGCTAACCCAGGCAGTGTAGATCTTGCTGATAGACAGCCAGCAGATGAGGAGAATGACCGCCTGAGAGACATCGTATCCTCCCTGCGTATAGCCATGGCCGGTGAGCGTTCAAAGAGGGAGCGTGCTGAAAGGGAGTGCGCCACTGTGCTGCAGGAGTTTGAGCGTCTGGAGCAGCGTCTCTCTGGAGCAGAGGGTTGCCAGCTGCGGGTTCAGGAGTTGGAGGCTGAGCTCCAGGAGATGCAACAGCTGAGAAAATCCAGGATGTGTCTGATCGGGGGCATGGAGGATGGATTAGAGGCACTGTTGAATAACGGTCCTGAGACAGACACCCCAGAGGAGGACACTGCATTGGAAGAAGGAGGTGAAGCAGAGGTGGATGGTTCAGGACAGCAGGGGGGTCCAGTGCGGAAAAGCTGCAGCGACACGGCTCTGAACGCCATCTCAGCCCGCGACGCTTCCGGCAGGCGTCAGGGCAGCTACGCCCTCCACGCCAACGGCGTGCGCAAACGTGGCATGTCCATCCTGCGGGAGGTGGACGAGCAGTATCACGCCCTGTTGGAGAAGTACGAGGAGCTGCTGGGGAAGTGCCGGCGTCACGAGGAGAGCTTGTGCCACGCTGGCGTGCAGACCTCACGGCCCGTCTCCAGAGACCCCTCCATGAAGGAGTACAGCATGGCCTCTGCCAGCCCTTCCACAGCAGGAGCTTTTGCCGCCCCTCCCACCCCACCTCAAACTCCCTCCACCCCCGAGGCGATGGAGGGGATCAGCAGGCAGGTGGAGCAGGTGGACAAACGGCTCAGTCAGAACACGCCGGAGTACAAGGCCCTGTTCAAAGAGATCTTCTCCCGCTTGCAGAAGACCAAGAGTGACATGAACTCCAAGAGCAGGAAGAGTAAGAAATGAGATGAAACAAGCACTGGAAACAGGCACAAGACTTATCCCTATTTACGTCTGTTCGGACGTAGGGTGGGTGATGAATGCGTATGCGTATTGTTAGCAGTGAACACCTCCATCAACTTGCCAAATGTTGAATTTCATTATTTGGACGGAGGATGTGGATGCAACGGCTTTTTTTTGAGTGGCCATGAAGTAATAAAAAGCCAGATAATTTATTGGAACAAAAAAATATCAGATTTTGATATAAGTTCTCGCATTTGTAACCCATTTCTGTAAAAAAAGAAATTAAGAAGCTAAATAACAGGATGATGATATATGACTGTGTACATTGTATTGGATTGCACTGTGCAAATGTTTGGAGATCTGTCTACTTATGCATATATTAAAACTTCACTGGCGAAGCTGTTGACATCTGAAGTAGTAGATACCCTTGTAATATTTTTAAAAGGTCTACAGAAGAATGATCAGTTTCTGATCTGTTGATCATCAATAATCAATTTAGCACTGCAGCATTAAACTGTCAAAGCCATTCCTGCAAAAGCAACTTAAATATTTGATCCTGAAATTTAAATTCTCCAGTCTGGGAACCACATCACGTGATATTATAGTTGCATAACACTGGACTCCCAAACAGGTAAAACAATTTGAAAAAAAATCTTATTTCCCTATTTTTGCTACTTTTAAGGTTAATGGAAACTTGTCTCTTCAGGATTTTCAATTGATGTTTAACAGATGAGTGAAGAGGCCGACGTGATCGAGCTAAAGGAGGGACCTATTCAAATCATCCATCAGAACGAATGAGTGAACCCCCTTCCCACAAAAAACAAACAAAAAACAAACGGGACAAATGCAGGCCCAGTCTGAACACTTTAATGTGAAAACAGGTCAGTAAACTGTAGATAATGACAAATGTCACACAGTGCCACACCATCAATACATGACGGCTGAATGGACATAATGGAGTGTATAATGAAGACAAGACTTGCATAGCAGGGTGTACACTGCCTGTCATGTCGCCTCCAGTACTGGTGTCTCTACTGGTTCATTGTGAAATCAATTACAGCAATGCTGCTGGGTCAGCAGGAGTGGGATGTAAGAGACTGGAGGCACAGTCAGCATTACTGTTCAGTTCTTAGGTACGACTGTGGACCCGATCCACTATGCCTGGAGTAAGTCTAGTATGGCAGCGAAAAAGGTTTGTAAATAGACATATAGTGACTCATCCAACCCATACTAAAGGTGTTCAATACCCGTAGTCCTGACGGCCTGTTCATTACAAATGTTGAAACTGGATAAAATGAGGGTTTGGGAAATAGAGCAGTTCTTATTAAGGACAGAGGATAAGAATCCCCTGATCAGGTGAAGAACGGCTGCACATCAAGTATTCTTTCAAAATAGCTTAGAGCACAGTTTAAATGGTTCTGAAAATTTTGGAAAGAGGTGGCCGAAATTTAAGATTGTATAACAAGACTCTGGTTGAAATAATCTGCTCAGAGGCTTCAGGTGGGTTGTGATCAGTGATGGCACGGTGGCTACGTACAACACGACTGCTTCCTGGGCAAAGATTTAAAAAGCAGCTCATGTAAATAGAACAAAAGAATTTGAAAAACAGACATGAGCGAAAGCAGGTAGGAGGAAATGTGAGAATGGGACAGAGGGAATTATAAAGTGGATTTTTTCAAGAGTACAGTTTGCTTTCTCCAATTGCACTGATTTCATGTTTTAACTGAAAGACAAATAAAAAAAAACTTGAACGTTAATGACATGAAGGAATGTAGCAGTGACTGGAATGCGGAATAATAAAAAAAAAAACAGAGCGGGGATCACTGGATGGAAAAGGCAAAAGCATAAATAAAAACATAAACCAGAGATAGATCCCAATAGAAATAGTATTACAGTGAAAATGTGGAGGGGGACAAAGCAGAAGAAAGATGTTGCTGGAGGATGAATCACTACCAATCTTTTTTGATGGAGAGACTCCAAGTAAAGCAAAGATGCACGTGCTTGTCATCGTCGGTGAAGCTGGACTTGATGACATAATTGCCCCGGCCGAGGGTGCCATGCGGTGCCTGCTCCATGTTGGTGAGGAAGTGATGTTCTTTGTCCTTATTTGGTGGGTAGCTGCCAGCCATGTATTCCGTTTTGTCAACTGTCCATAAAAGAGGAGGATAAAAAAACGGACTTAAGAAGTTGTTCAGTACATTGTTAATAACTGACAAATAAAGCTGATTATAACAAATTTAACTCCACCGAAAGAACTGAAAAGAAAACAATGCTTCACCTTTAATTTTATTCCTGTATGTTTCCTGAATATACTTCAGGCCTGACACGATCTCCTTGTTGACCTGCAAAAAGGCAAAATACATAATATCCTGTTCAACAATTTCCTGTTTAAAATACTTGTCAGCAGCGGTGGTCAACATCTCTTTGCCTCATACAGTCTGAGACAAAAACAAAGTCTATTGGGATTTAAAAAGGCTGGACTCTCACAAAGAAGCTGAAGTTTATTCTGTATTCGACTCCTTCCTTCAGCACAAAAGGCCTCGACTTTAATCCGCTCAGGTCTCCTAGAGGGGATAACAAAACAGACACAACAAAAGTTAAGCAGAGCCATCTAGATATGAGAAGCTATTATGATGCAATGTGATTATGGTTAATAAACAACTGAATATTTCATAATTTAGTTGAATCGTTGATAGAAACCAAGCTGCAGTAATGATCTTGGCCACCAGGTGGCAGAGTGCCAAAGTCGAACCAGTGAGCGGCAGAGGGTGTGGTCAGGAAATGACTGATTAACCCACTGCCACAGGAAACCTGTCTGGCTACAATAGGATGACCCAACAGGCCATTACACACAAGAATGGGAGTGATTCCTGTTCATATTTGTTACAATCTGTGTACACAATGTAAAGACACGGTTTCATTCTGCTGTAAAGATTCAGGGCCGCTTTGCTTACCTGTCAGGTCAATGAACAGATCTCCAGGGGAGGATTTACAATCCAGAGTCATCTTGGTCAACTGAACATTGGGACTGTTGGGGTCTAAGACAGAGGGAAAGATCACAATGTACAACAATAAACGTGGTTTTGGGTGCTTGTCTGTTTGTGAGAGTGCTTTGTTGTGATGTCAAGTTACATTACGATAGCCGTTTAATGAATTACATCTAAGCATAAATTGAAATTCCATGACTGCAACATATTTTCTTTGAATTTGTAATGCTTATAGTTGAGGCCATACAGCAGATATTCCAATAAAGTAACTTGAAATGTAGAATATCTTCATAAATATATAGCCCCTGAGTGAAAAGTTGGGAGAACTCAATTAAGAAGAAAAGGCAAGTACCTAAGCACAATTAAATGGCCTAAACACAATCAAAAACTAACTAAAAGAAGGTGGCAGGCTGTTAATATAGATGGTTGCACTGGTGAAGAATGTGTGATCAAATTCTAAAAGGTCACAGCAGTGACTTAATGGAGATCACTTACCTGAACACACAGCCTGGTTGCCCAGCAGTGTTTTCTTGTACTTGGCTAGACTCTCATCTTCCTCATCCTGTTTAACTATTTCTTCTAAGGTCTTTTTAGCAGGAACTTTGTAGTTCGAGGGGGTTTCGGTTTCTTCATCAGCTACTGACAATTCTGCCAGCTGCTCTTGTGTAAGCTCTTCGTCAGCCATTATGTACTATTGACAATGAGAAAATGACAGGGTGAGAAGGGGTTAGCACGCAAGAAGATCAAGCAGTGATGGCTGGCAGCACACAATCATAACATTTCTATTGTGTATTTTGATTTAATAATTTCCATCCCAGCTACATGTGGTGCAAGGTAACATGACACTATTAAGACTTCCAGAAGCTGGGTACTCATTATGCATGACTCAACAGGAGGAAATTCAGTGACCTTTGACCTGGGGCTGGGGTCCAGTGAGGTAAAGCAACTGTTCATGTTAAAAGAACAACCATAAAAGCAGCACATTCAAATGTTTGTCTTTTGACTCTGGTTTGAGGGCTGGAGTCATAATGAAACCCTCTGCAAAGAATAATAATTCTGTTTTAATGCTCAAACATGTTAGTAGGTGCTTAAAATATGAGGTTTTGTGCAGCTGTGCATGTAGTTCACAACTTTTTGATTTTGTAATTACTGTGGGCTGCTCGCCATGGACAAAAACTCATTCGAAAGAAAAAAAGCTGGGGAATTGAATTCATAGAGAGAAAATGACATTCAATCTGTGAATTATGTTAATAACTACTTTTTGATCATCACCCAAACAACTATTAGTTGAATTTGCTGAAGCAGAAATCCTTAAACGTACAACAGAATGTGCATAAACATGTGTGCACATTAAAAAAAACGCAAGCTGAAGAGGAAGAGAAGTACTTCCTGATCATAACCATTTTTTACAGCGCTGACGTGCTGATAGCAGGCAGGCACTCCCATGCATGGTTCTGTTCTGTTCACCCTCTTTGATATACTAATTCTCTGCAGTGTACAGTCGGTATGAGCCACGCAGGAAGTGACAACACACATTTTCCAGGAGGAGCCTCTGCGCATTCAAAAACGTCTTGTTTGGCAGACTAATACTTTTGACTGTTGAGCTGCATGTTTCTTGTCAGGAGGAAACATGATTATTTCTTACTCCAAAGAGACAACAAGCCACGACTAGACAACTATGCTATTCTAGCTCATCACACTCCTCAAACGTCAACCAACCAGTTGTTTAGTTACTTCCTTGAATCTGTTGGTTACTGGTAACATTCTGGAGAAGGAAGTGCTTATGCTGCTGGAATGCATACATAAGACGCTGTGCTACACACACCTACTGATAGAGATGTGTAGTCAATAGCCCTGCAGCAAGAAATGTTTACAAGGGACAGAGACATAGAGCTAATACTGTGTTCAACCAGTTTTGTACATTAAACGTGTTTACAGAGCAGTACTATTCATTTAGCAGGGCCATCTGACGATATCAACCCCCACCCCATCCAGAAAGTATATAGAAGAAATCAATCAGCAAATGATGCAACCTATAATCTTTTACCAGAACTGGCTTGTGACCTGTTTTGGATGTATGCTGTGGAGGTGAGTTGCTATAAAAAAAGAAAAAATCAGAACTGCCTTCAAAGTCACATTTCCAATCAAATGAAGTAATTGTCAAATGTCAAAATCACAGGTATCGTGAAACACTGAAGCACACAAACCCATGAAGCCTATGCTTTGGCACTTTTGCAGAAAGCAACTTACGTGTGAAGTAGTTTGTCCTTCTTCGATTATGAACATGAAAGCCTCCTCCATAGGAGATAGACATAAAACACTAGTCCCTAGCCACCAGGATCTAATCAGGCCCATTGAGATACTTCCATTCACCTAATAATACGCACAACCCAAGTCCCTTCATATGATGGAGTAATGTGTGCCAGAAACTATTCTACTATATTCATCACTGCTTTAATAATTTTGAAACTCTTCCAACAGATCCTCGGAATAATCAACATTTGTGGCTTTTTATCTGCTCATAATGATCCTAATAAAGATTGCCTCCTTCCTACAGGGCAGGTGGTACATGTGGGTGAAATGTTGTGCAACTAGTTTCATCTTGTTGTAAATTACACCAGTGTTTGACCTCATGCGAGGTTCATTAACAGCTTTTTTATGTAACATTTACATCCTATTGATCGACTCTGTCTGAGGGTCAAAGTGTTCTTTAGTTCTTTGTTTACAATTACTGACATCATGTGAAGAACAAATTGTTTCTACCTGCCCGACACAATGTCTACGGCCCCCGCATCATTCCCAGATGACATTTCAGCCAAGTAAGAAGTTGCTGATCCAGCAAATTAAAGGCTCGTGCCTCTGACTAAAACAGATTAGTCCGACAATATTTACTTCACCGGCCAGGAATGGTGCACATTCTTTCTGGCTAACCCTGCTCAAACAATGTGGGCTGCAGCTAAGTAGCTACATCTTAAACTGACAGAATAAACTGCATTTGAAACTTCAGATTAGGCCTGTTCCTTAGCAACGCAGTTGAAGATTAAGATCATAGAAAGTGGGATTAATCCTAATGAAGCATTGAGCGAAAAGAAAATAATAGAAGGTGCCACTTGTGACACATCAGGATCATCTTGAGTTATAAACTTCACTGAGATGTCACTGACAATGACAGGATCAGGAACTCCCTGCAGAATGACATTGGTGTGTGTGTGTGTGTGTATGAATTTCTCAAGGTTTAATTTTCAAAAGTCTAATTAAAATTCATAATATCTTAGACTACTATGAAACATATATTGAGTTATCCTCTTTCACGGTGAAAATTCCATGCTGGTGATGATATGTTTGCAGCAGTCATGGTTATTTGTTGTGTGTGCGCTTGTGATGCGATGCGTGTGTGACATTAACTGTTGTGCGGGGCCTGCATATAATCGGCATGGAATCAGCCGCAGTAATACCGCTCATTCATACCAGGAGGAATACCTGATGACGAACACCCATGTGGTGAAGTGAAAGGCAAGTCAAAACAAATCCTTAGGCGAAATATTTAGAAACTGCAAACCATGGATGTTGCCTTGCTGACTACTCTCACTGCAAAGCATACAACTGCCTCTCCTGTGAGGGATACTCAAAGGTGTGAAGTCGAACAAACTGTCGGTATCGGCCTCAGACACTAGCTTGCCAGATAATTCAGCTACAGCAATGCAAAGCCATCTTTTAATGATGGATAATACTGTAGGTACGTATTAAACACTATAATCTGTGTGCATGTGTGTGTGGGTGTGTATGTGTGTGTGTCCTTGTTTAAAGTAACATTAACCTTTGGGAGGTGACATTCAGTCCTCACTTTCTACTCCCGGTTGCACTGTAGATGTCAGCCACAGATCCACGGCACTTTCATCTAAGGTCTGTTTGTTCTTTGTCTCTTTTATCCATGCAGTTTCTTTTTTGAATGCATCGTATACATGCTGCTTTCCATTGACTGAAAAACTATATTTTGGCTATAATTTTTTTGTCTATCAAATTTTGGCATTTTGACCCTACTTAGATTTCTATGAATTAATGATTTTGGCCATTGAAGTTGGTACATCTTCAACTAGATGTCCACAAAACAAATGCTTGCCTGCCGAATGTCAGCTGGGAAGAGCTCCATCCACCCCCATGAGCTGCACCGGAACAGTAGCCACAGAAAATGGATGGATGATAATGCCACTGAATTATCAACATGTGATCCACAAGGGTTTCTTGAGGAGAGAGAATGTCCTAGTTTTCGCCAAACAAATATTATTAGCAATATAGACCATAATAATAATAATAATAATAATAATATCAAAATACAAAAAGTGTACTGTGGTTTGAGAATTTGCCAAGCATTTACACGTTCTAAAGTAGTCATGGAACTAGTGTGTCTGCCAACGGGCCATTTTGGAATGTAAAAACTTTACTGCTAATTTTCAGGCAGCGATCTAAACTGCAAAGGTTCATTGTTTGTGTTTTAGTGACAACATTAAGCCTACATTAATCAGTGATGTCAGAGGCCTCAAAGCTGCTGATATATACATTCCAGGTTTATCTGATTTTAACCCTTCACATCTAATTATCTGCACTTAGTGTGTTGCTACTATCCAGTAGATGTTGTGAGGACACCACATAAGAGTATTTTGACCATATCATTATTTTTGTGCATATTTTTTCCAACTCCAAGCTGTATAAACCTGAATACTTAATGGATTTAAGCATATCAGTTGTGTAATGAGGGAGAGTGCGACCTAAAAAGATCAACACCCTATATCAAGGTGTGCATAATTATTAACTAGGTTCTTTTCCTCTGGCAAAATAGGCAAAAAACTGACAAAAATTATTTGAGAACAGAGGGATGAAGCACTTTTGAAATTCCCAAGATAATGGAAAGTGATCACACAACCATCAAACGTTTTGTTGTAAAAAGTCAACGGAGTCACGAGAAAAGTGTTGAAAAAAAAAGTGAATTAACAGAAAAATCAAATGTGAAACTACCATGAACATATTGTCCTCCAGTGCCTTCATATTCCAGAGCTGCAATCTACCTTGAGTGCCCAGGAGCACAAAATGTTCTCACAGACATGGCCAAGTGAGGACGGCTGAAACGTAACAACTGTTAAACAAGACACACAAGTTGAAACATCAAGACTGAGCCATCAAATATCAGAAGATTGATTTTTCAGCAGTTTTATGAACTGATTAAAAGACACTTTCTTCAAGCAGTGGTCAGCTCCATGGCATGCATCATAGGACTCCACTGCACTGACATGACCCCTTCCTCACCTCGCCTAAACCCAACGGAGACCTTGTGGGCGATTCTTCAGCGGCAGATTGACCGTGAAGGAAAACAGGCCAACGCTCTTAACCGACAGAATCCATGAATGCAAAGCTTATCATTGAAAAGAAAGGTGGCGATTGGTCACTGATTTTATTTTAAACTATCAGAAATGTTTATTTACATTACATTACATACATATTTGTAAAATTTGAGTTATATATTATTGTCACTTTAACAGATGAAAATAAATAAGTGAGAAGGAAAAATACATTATTAAATACTGTATTTGGGTTTGAGGATTATTAACATTTTCATTTGACCACGACCATGGTAATTGTTCAATAATATATTACTCCTCAAAAATAGACCTTGCCTGATAATTACAGTGGCTTGCAAAAGTATTCAGCCCCCCAAGCCTTTTTGACATTTGGCCACATTTCAGGCTTCAAACTTAAAGATAACAAACTGAAAATATTTTTCAAGAATCAACAAGATGGTAGACACAATCGTGAAGTGGAACCAAATTTATTCAACATTTTATATTGTGTTTAGAAATAAAAAAACTGACAAGTAGGATGTGCAAACGTGGGACCAAATGACACACAGGGGCACTCTGTCAATGTTGTCATTTAGGTCAACATTGGATCATTCAGAAGTCATCAGGGAACTTCTGGAGTCAGTTGGATGAGCTGAGAGAACAGGGGGCCAATATTTTTGCACATCCTACTTTTCAGTTTTTTATTTCTGAACACAATATAAAATGGTTGAATAAATTTGGTTCCACTTCACGATTGTGTCTACCATCTTGTTGATTCTTGAAAAATATTTTCAGTTTGTTATCTTTAAGTTTGAAGTTTGAAGCCTGAAATGTGGCAAAATGTCAAAAAAATTCTTGGGGGGGGGCTGAATACTTTTGCAAGCCACTGTATGCACAGACACGTTGCAGGGACTCCTTGATCAGAGGTATAAGCCCTGATCTCTGGCAGCTTCCTCCTTTACAGAATGACTTCTCACCAGATTTTTTTTTTTTAACTTCCTATTTATTCGTGCTCCGTCCCATTTCCTCTGACAACTATCTCTCTGCTAGGCTTTTACTGTTCTGTTCATTCTGTCTACTGACCCTTGTGTTTATTTTTGGCCCGTTCTCCATTTCTGTTGCCGTTGGGTTCCTCTCTGTTTCATCAGCTCGGCCACCAGCTCTTGGTGCAACACTTCCTCAAACCTTTTCAGCACGACAGCCTCAACGACATTTTTATTTACTGACATAATTGTGTCAGGTTAATTTAGCTGCATTCCACAAAGCATTGCTTTGGGTAATTCTTTTCCTGTTCACTGGACTTAAGTGTTAAGAATACTCTCCATTACGTGCTTGCTTAGATAGCAATTACTGAATGCCACACACTAACAAAACAATAAAAGTGTTTTTTGTTTTTTTTAAACTCGGGACAAGGATGTCTTAAATTTCAAAAGATAGTATTACACATATAGGAAGTAGATGAGGGCAGCCTGGTGGTTGTGACCGTTACACTCTTTCATATTTGTGTTTGACACTGACTTTAATTCCTAACTGAAATTATACATGCGATTTATCTGATAGTTAAAAGTTCATCATATGGATTACACAAGGCCTAAATAGAGAATTAAAACTGCAAACGTGAGGCAATAACAGAAATACATCTGAAAGTCACTCAAGGCCTAGAAGGGTGGAAAAAAACCAGCATCCGGGCCATTTATCACAAAACAGGAAGGCATATGAGCATTATTCGTTTTGATGACCTCTACAGGAAATCATTATTCGAGTCTTTCTGTCTGTTTCTGTCAAGCTATGAATTGCACAAAAGTGACATTCTGAAAATCAGCCGATGAGACACATGTGCGCTGCTGCAAAATGTGTGATTAAGGTGTGTCACAGTCAAGTTGGAGATTATTCTTAGAGTCAAACTTTTGCAGAGCAAAGACTCGTTGGAGAAAAGTCAAGAGAACAATCAGTTATAATTTAATTTTCCTCATCTCCAGCTCAATCCCACCTGGACGGGTCCTGCTGGTCTGTGTGGACAGGGACCGTCTGCAAAGCCCCAAACGCAGAACAGATCGTGCAAACCCAATCATTTAGATTGTGTTTCATTATTCGCGTTGCAGATTGCAGACGGTCCGTTTGTTCCTTTGGAACTTAATGAATTTATTAAGTGTATTAATTGATCCTGTCCGTCCGGGTGGGTGAATGAAAATGATTTTGTCGCATGTCATCTAACTTATGGAGGAACTCCGCAGGTGGATCTTGAGCTCTACCAGCCTGCTTAAATGTAAAAAAAAGTTTCAGGAAGTGGCCTTACACGTTCCTTGCAGCACATGACAAACACCCAGACTTCTTAAAACACAGAACAGAATGGAATCTGAAATAAGATTGTAAACCCAGAAAATGCGTATGATTTTCCACACACTCCTCACTACCACCACAATATTTATCATGACCCCCCCCCCACAACCTCTCTAAATAAATAAGTTATTAAATAATGACAATGTTTTATACACATTAATATGTTGGCTAAAACAATTTCCGTCAAATTCAAAAGTCGCAAGGTATTTGGTGAAAGTGAACGCAGCAAACGCTCATGAGGAAAGTTTCTAAATCCTTCTTCAAGTGTAGATACAGAAACTACCCTCACACCGATTTAGATGTGTGCGTGTGTGTGTGTGTGTGTGTGTGTGTGTGTGTGTGTGTGTGTGTGTGTGTGAACAGTGGGTAACAAGTCAGAAAACGAGTTTATAAAGTAGTTTATCCGTTCTTACCGCTGTACTGCTGGACGGTAAGGTCCGACTCTCGCCAAAGGTGGGAAAATGGATCGAAGTGAAGCGACAGAGAAAAAGGTGTGAACGAAAAGGGGAGAGAAAAAAAAACACGCATCCAGTTTGAGGCCTTCAAAATAAAAGCTGGCTTTAACCTGAAAACATGAAAAATGCAGTCAGTCAGTCAGACAAGACAGACGTGTACTGTCAATTGTTAGAATAAAACAAATATCAGTTTTTTTAAAATGTTTATCAACACAAGTATAGTTTTTCATAAGCATTAAAACTTAAGCCCCTATATCCGGATTAAATTCTGTAGGATACCGTACCCCGGTATCTTTTATTTTAATTTCACTATTAATATTTTTTTATGATATTGGAAAAATGAAGATAATGTCCACTTCTGAACGAAAGGAAAAAGTGATCCGCAAATTGCACCTGGAAGTCATTCAATATAAAATGATGTCCTCCACCCTCCAGACGAACAAACATGCTCGATGTAGTAAATGTAAATTGAGCATATATCAAATCGCTCATTATTAAGGAGATCGTTTATACAGGTGAGCAAATGTGCATTTTCAAATTCCCCAAAGTATTTTATTCATACAGTATTTTAAGGCAATGACTCAATCAACCAAATCCTACATTTTTTTAAGCTGTTCAACATCTATCACGAAAAGCAAGAAGGAAGTTGGATCTATAGGTGAAAAAAAAGAAATTTCTCTGTAGACATAATTCCGGCTTTTTGTGACAAGGCCAAGCAGGTTTGTGCTGCATAGACTTGCATCTTCCTCTAATCAGGTCCGGACGTTTTACGCTTAAAATTCCTTTC
Organism: Antennarius striatus; assembly: GCF_040054535.1. Lineage (NCBI taxonomy): Eukaryota > Metazoa > Chordata > Actinopteri > Lophiiformes > Antennariidae > Antennarius > Antennarius striatus. The sequence continues at coordinate 9,606,066 of NC_090791.1, read as the reverse complement.
ATGTTTCAGCTCATCCTCGCAGAAAACAGGCAACCAAAGTAACGCCCAGATCCCTCCAAGAAGGGATGCTGTGAAATTCCGTGTGGATTCAGGTCCGGCACGACATCTACTGGTTGAAGTAGTGTCCTACTGCACGGCTCTGTTAATACTCGTTTGTACCAACAGCTTTTAGTCTCCTTTAGTCACTAGAGCTTCAGTGCTGAATTTCATATTCCTGAAGGTCAGTTTACAGCCGCTTCTACATATCTGGGTCACCCTGACGTCTTCACACGTGACTACCTTAGATTATTGCAAGGCCACACACAAGGAGTAACGGATTCACCCAAGCTTGTGTTTTTGGTTGTGGGAGGAAGCCTTGCTGCAGGAAACAGCGATACCCACTGCACCACCATAGTGAAATTTCAGTCAACAACAAAATAAAAAGGCTTCAGAAATACCCAATGAAAATGTTTATTCTAAAAGATCAGCTGGCCAATCACACAGTCCCTCATTGACCTCAATCAAGATCTGATACTTCTGATTACATCATCTTCTGTTAAACCTATAACAAAATACATGTACATTTGATTGTGGTTGACATTTTTTTTACTCTATTAGAAACCATTTACAAATCCAAGCATTGACACATCAGTAAACCAAATCAAATTGGCATCATGAACATTAACGTTCCTTAAATATGAGACTTTAAAAAGATGCCAAGTTGTCAAGCCTATGGACATAGTAGTGAGAGACAACATCTTTTTACTATGCACTGCAGGTTTTATTACAAGTTCCATTAACTACAGGAGTACAAGGAGGAATTGGGGAAAACCCAACTCACATTTACCTACAGCCAAAACAATTCTTTGTGAGAGAAAAAAGAAAAATTACAATAAAATAAAAATACTGGTAAAAAACATTATGGAGCATTTAAAAGAAATGGGTTGGAACAATAAATTCAATCACGTGATAAGATGTAAAATATTCCACACATTTGTAACAACCACCAATCTGAAGACAGGATGGGACAAATCACAAGATCTTCATCCCTTAGCTGGTGTCCATCTGAGGGGGAAAAAAAGAAGAAATTAGACAAACTGCAAATATGAAATTCCTAATAAGTCAAAGTATTGACATCAAAACACACCCTAGCATTGTAAGCATCTAACTGGGCGTCGAGTTCCTCTGCTGATAACTGCTGCTTGCCGCCACCCCCTCCTCGTCCGCCTCTACCCCTCCCTCTGGAGCCGCCTGCGCCACGTCCTCCACGTCCTCTTTGCATGCCTCCATAACCACCAGTACCACGATTTCTGTTCATGCCGCCACCTCTATTTAGACTGGAAACAAGAATATAAAAAAATCATGAGCTAAAATGCATTAATAGGATTGCAATTCTGTTAAGTTTTTTTTAATCGTAAGAAAGCTTACTCACCCCTGCATAGGTCGTCTCTGTGTGTCAATCTGTGATGTGACCAGCTGTATGTTCATAGGCCGTCCTAGAAGACAAGACAATTTTAATTGGGTTGTAATGCTTAAGGATCGAGTGCGTCTCATGTCACAACAATATATATCATTACGTGCTTGACCCTAATAAGACTTACCATCAAGTGGGATGCCATTGTACTGTTTCATGGCCTTGTGGGCATCTGCTCTTCTTTCAAAGTGAACGTCCGCTGTTCCCAGGCTTCTTCCTGATCGGTCGTAATGAACGGCAGCCTTTTTTAAAGTCCCAAATTCTGCAAAGAGTTCCTAGTGAAAGAAAAATGGAAACAGGTGTCAGCGATAACATTTTTTTGGCATTCCAAAAATGTTGCAAACAATAAACCAACCCACTAGATAAAAGTTCCTTATAAAATACCTGAATATCTGCATCTGAGACGCCAAAGTCGAGATTGGAGACGAGGAGCTTCCCTCCAGTTTCCACACCGGCTCCTCCGCTGCCAGCAGCACCATTGAAGCCGTTGAAGCCATTGTCAAACATGTCATGCTGCCACTTATCTGGAAGCTGTTTCGGCTGCAACAGATGAAAGAGAACGCACCTGCTGACTTCAGGATCCCCCTGCCTCTGTCATTCACAGTCCACAGGGCTGGGTGTTGGGGCAAGCAGGGGCTCCACTTCCACAAGGGCCAGGGTGCTCAACTCCCCCAAGACGGTCCCCATTGTTCCCTGCCCACCCCATCACAAGCAAGTGAATCGGTCCGATAGAAATATATACAAATCTAACTACCAAGGGGATAAGTTGAACATGGCTTGTACAAATGATGCATACTATTTCAAGCATTACAAATTCTGGGATACAGAACGTATACATTTACACAGAATACAAACTGAGCATTAAACTAAGTCCTAAACTGCTTGCCCTCCCCAGCTAGATACCAATCTTGCCATCTGCGTCTCCACCAAATGCTCTCCAGATCCTCGGGTACGGGGTCGCCATCTGAAGCAGCGTGGCCTCCAGCGTCGCACCAAGGCTTCCTGCCCGCTCAAAAGTTCTTTATCAAGGCACGAAAGGGGCTTTCGTGAAGGGGCAAATTGTCCATAAGAGCAATCGGGTTGGATCAGAAAACCCAACTAGGGCCGGATACTCCTCCCTCTTAACCAGCGATGATTAAAGCGTCCATTTTGAGACCACGCCATTTTGACTGGGGCTTTGTTTGGGTCGTTTACATTCTCCTTCACACTTAAGGAGTGAAGATTACATCAACACTACTGGGGGAGGGGTTGAAGTCCACCGATCCATCCACTAGGCAGGGCGACAATGGTTGAAAAGCCACCAAACAGGCCTTGTTGTGAAACCCGCCAGCCACTCCCGAACAAAAGGCCACCCGGTCTCCGTGTGTGGGATTTTTATATTCTCAAAAGATGTGAAAAAAATCTTTTGATGCGAAAATTTCTCGATGAAGTGGTTTCTTCTTAGCATCATACAGACACTTGGGTTGAAAAGACCTTATTATTGACCGTGGGCGACTTAGCTGTAATTTAAGGTGCTGGATTCAAAATGGCGCCGCCGAGGCCAACTGTAACTAGTTAGCCAGTAGAGCTAAAGAATGCACTCTCCAAAGGCCTCTTCTTGAAAAGCGATGTAAAACACATGGGTTGATGGAGAAGAGATACATTATGCATACTATTTCCATAAATGCTTAACCGCAAACCAGAGCGCTCACATGAGGGACAATTGGCGGTTATAGCAATCATTTTATGGCTTGACTAGCAAACTGGCTAGCTCGTTAGCTAGCAAGCCTGCGTAGAACAGAAGGACGTTAACCAGGCATTTTCAGGACTGCCGAAGGATTTTCCTTTTTCTGCCCAATCCTCTAATTTTCTCATACCCTGCTGTAAGGCGTTGGTCTGCCTCTACCGCGGTTCAGGTTCTGTCGGTTCCTCATGGGGCCGGATCCGCTGCCTCCTCGGCCTCCAAATCCTGCGCCGCCGGCTCCAAGGCGGCCTACGCCTCCACCACGGCCGCCGAGTGAGCCTCCGCGGCCTCGACCTCTTCCTCCCCGACCTCCACCTCTCTGCTGCCTGTTCTGCTTGATAATGTCGTCTAAAGACATATCCATTTTGTCGGTCATAATGCTGCTCCAATAACACTAAACTCTCCGCGAAAGATTTAAAAGTACACCCTGGCCTAGTTTGGTCCCTCTCTGCTTCCTTTCTCCGCTCGACGCTCGCTCACTGCACTGACTGAAGACACGGCGTGCTCATTCTTAGCGTATATTGGCTTTCATGTTCGGTGCGTGCTTACGTTATCAACGTCATCACGTATGAGCGTACACGTCTGAACCTGTCTTCCTAACCTCACGCAATCTATTGCGTTATTCTCTCATCTACTGTAATCAAAAGATGTACTTTTTCGTTAGATCTTAATAAATACGCACCAATTGATTAAGGGACCGTAATACATGGATATTTTAAGATGTGCCATGGAACTGGTTTATGTGGTGGAATGTTTTAAATACAATAAAATAATACAATAAAATAATATCATTTCATAGAACCAAAGATCTGGATTGCCGTATTGGTGTTCTGGTGTGATCTGTATTGCATCAATATATCTATATCTGTGTGTGTGTGTTAAATCATCAGCGCTTGTGAAGATGGCACCAGGCTGTCCCGAGGTCATGAAGGCTCTGTATGGATATAATCTACTGTTTGAACATATTTGGAAATGCTTGCATGACTGTCGGTATCCTTGGAATAATTTTGTCTGCAGATATGTCCTCACGGGGTTCGCGTGACTGATTATGTTGTGTCACCAAATAGTTTTGTGAAACTTTCAAATTGACATTTTTGTTAACGTCTGGAGGTCATGATGTATCAACTGAAACCAGTAAAGAACTGGTTGAGAGCAGATATGTCAAGGTTAAACAACAGATTCATACCACCCACAGACATGCCTTTTAGAGTATAAATAATGTGTGATCCTTTCACATCTTTGTACTTGAACACCACTGCAGCTCTTGTCTGTAAGTCTCCTGTACCCAGAAATATTCTGCAATAAAGCTTCGAAAGACTGTTCTTCATCTCCAGAGATCTCATCATCGATATATATCATCGATGATATTTTTGGACTTCTGCTCAAACCATGCATGATTTGATTGATAAATATCTTGTACTTATACACTGTGTCCTGTCGTAAGAAAAACAGAACCCCACTACATTTCCCAATTGATCAAGCTCAAACATCTTCATCTAAAGATGAAAGTTTACTACTTCATGCATATTCAACATCATTTATCACTGGTTAGATATATTATTTACATAGGCTACTTAAGCTTTAAAAAGTACTGTAGTTTTCCTCATTAATTACATCGTTGTGATGAATCAATAAATATAAAAACATTGTGATTGTAACCTGATAATAATTGTCTTTTTCGTACTATTCTTATACTTTTTTACATCCCGCTTCAAAGCTGTGATGTATTATGAATGTCAGTGTTCGTATGTTTGTCCGTTCGTTTGTCCACCAGTGTAAGGCCATACAGTAGATCAAAGTCCGTGCTTTGATCAATGATAGTAGGTCAGAGCACTAGCTTTGATCTTTGAAGCCAGTGCAAAGCTAGTACATAACTTTGACCTACCCTGTAAGGTCAAAGCTACGCACTAGTCAGGTACTACTTTCAGGGTATTCTGACCTACCCTGAAAGTAGGTCAGGGTAAGTTGTGGGATGTTGCAGTCTCTGACTGCTTTGATTCTAGTTCTAACTTGTTTTTAGCAGAATGAAAACTGAAACCAGGACTTCAAAAAAAATCATACACATTATTTTGAAAACTTGAATATAAAATGAATTCTCTCAGTGCAAAATTTTACCTATGTTTCACTTTGTTTTTTCATATGTGGGAGATATTTATGAGGATCAAAACAACAGGAAAACTGTAAAAGTCTTTTATTCAACATTTTGTTTCAAGGCTTAAAGGAAGGAAGTTAACCAGGGGTGGCATTCTCTAGGAGATCTCTACTTATTTAAAATTTATGATAAAAATGTTGGGTTGGCCTTCTGCATGGCATTTGGCTTCAGAAACTTGCTCATCAAGTGTCTCCAAAGTGAACGTTACCTCTACAACTCTCTGATCAAACTATCTTTAAAAAAAAAAAAGAGAAAAAAAAGAAGAAAAAAGAAGTCAGCCCTTCACATTTTCCTCCTAAAATAGTAAAAGGTAGTAAAGAAAACAGGGTTTGTATTTAAGACTGCAGTCTTTGTGTCCTGTGGAGAGTATCAACAGTTTGTTCCTCAGCATCATATGTCAGGAAATTTTGACAAATGCTTGCATCCGTCCCATCCACAAAAAGAATGTACATATAAATATTTTATGGCATGGAAAAAACAAAACAAAATGGGAGAATTTGTGCTCCCTGGAATCCCATTTCTTTTCTTCATAGTCATTTATTGAGGGTAAAGAAAGAGATGGGGATGGCAATGGTCCAGAGTTTAGAAATTATATTCTGTGCTGGAAGGGCCAACAGGGCTGACTTGGCTGATGGAAAAAAGTTCTCAAGGACAATGGGTGGAAAAAAAAAGCACTGTAGCATCATCAGAACGACTAGGACTTCTTGGACTCCTGTGTGTTGCGTTTCTTGAGGTCACTCAGGTCCACTGGCGTGAAAGCTGCATTACCAAACAGAAAAAAAGTTGTAAAATGGTCTGTGTTGGAATAATTTAGTTCTTTAACAATTAAATTGTACTGTGACTTACAATGTAGATTAGGATTTGGGTTTTTCTCCACATACTCTTGTGGTCCACGGTCATTACGTTCACTATTTTGTGTTGATCTGATGTCTCTCAGCACACACTGCCAGGCTACGAATGAAAAGACAACATAGGATAGGATATGATATTGTGTTCTTCCCTTCATCACAGGTCAGATTTAGCAACAAAAAAAAGACATATCTCCATCTCACTGCATCAGAGTGTGTGATTAAATTTTGTAGCCTGAAAACTCTTCATTGAGGCTTCAATGACCCTGAGTTAATTTACCTGATTTTCCAATGAATGGGAAAATTAAGTGGGGGTAGTATTGTCTTATTCAGATACTGTATATACAACTACCTATACTTTTAATTCTGATGAGTGATTTGAAGAATGTTCTTTGGTTATGAGTGTTGCACTGTAAGTCACTCATCAATGTTATTTTAATCAAACTGATCAAAGTGGTCGAGGTCATTAACTAATAAGGAGAATCGTTGAAACCTAGTCACCTTTGACACACTGTAAATGACGCATCTACAAGTTGTGCAACTGTGCAATGAGCAATGTGTTTTTTATGTCCATGTCAAATAAATAAACATAAACATAGGAAATAGATGACTTTTTTAACCTCTCTATCAACTCATTTTCTCTTCCTTGGCCAACATGTGTACATGTTTATCCTCAAACGAATGGCTTCTGTCCTTCGGGTGCTGATGGACTGTTGAGTCCTGCCTTAAGGCGCTTAATCTGTTGTGTTTTGCTGCTTGTGGAGTTGTTGCTTTGTCTCCCAAGTGGACATGTTTGGGCAGTTCCCACTGTATGAACAGCATATACCACACCACTCAGCTTGTGTCTGAGTGTCTAATTCTTAGTCTGAACAGGCCTGTCTCAGGGTTTTGGTGGCCTTAAAGTGAACTGGGATGTTGTGTTGGGGGCTTTGTTTGGACCACCAGAAGACCCAAAATGCAACACAGATAGAGGGAAGGCAAATGGAATGATGTTGTCATCCTATTTGCGGCAGAGTATTTTCAGAAACTGAAATGGATCTTTAATAAACAAAACATCCAAGTACGCTCTATGCTCTTGAACTATTTGAAACAAAGGCTTGGTCATGCTCAGGAGTAGCAGTCTTTGTTTCTCGCCCCTTATTTACATGACTGTGGTGAACAAACGATACAACTATTATCTGAACGACTGCCAGGTGACCTCACCTTCCTCAGAGGTGGGACATTACATCCCAGCCTATGTGACAACTCTCCTTGTGAGATAAATACTTTGACTACACCAACTACCTTAAATATCAAGAACGCTCCTCCATCCCTTTAGAACTTAAGAAGAATTGTCAATGAAAGGCAAAGCATGATCAAATTGAGATTGACTAGCAATTCAACTGGTAATCTTTATGCTTGTGTTTATATGTGCAACAAACAATTTGACAAGAGATATGTTAACATGCCACAGATGAAGAATGACGATTCTGATTTCAACAGCGTACCAATTACATAATCCAATCATGGTCAGGTTTATTTTGGGCTTGTATACTAAATGTTCTTACTCTTATGAGACAAGAGAAGGCAAGTCTCATAAAAAAGATAATTTCCCCCATTGGAGACAATAAAGTGGAGTTTAATCTTTACATTTAAAGTTATCTCTGACAGACCTAACAGTAGGCACCCACTTATTTGTGTCAAGATATGTTTAAAGAAGAAAGAGTGAAATTATTTTTTTTTCAGTTGAGTCAACAGGAAAATGAAAACGGATTAAGGACAAAACCGTTTTTGTTCAGTTTAGAGACGTCTATTACTCTGGTATTTAGTAAACAAAATGCTGAGCTTATACTATGTAATACAATTATATTACAGTGATCGAAGACAGCCGAAGAAGTGGGTACTGAAGACGAATGAATGATAGAAAAAAGAGCATATTTCAAAGTGTGTACTTACTATCATGTATAAAACGCACATTTTCCTCATGTGCTGGGGTGAAAAGCTCCCCAGTGTTAGTAGGAGATCGGGGGCTTGAAGTCCGCTTGTAACTGTTCACCATCCTGGGAGCAGATGAGCTTCATAAACAAGTAAATGACTAAATTAATAAAAAACAATCTGAAAACATACATTAAACTTAAGAGTCAGGATAAATGTAGTAAATACTTTAAATTATATCTAATAAAATTTTAGTGGCTATTACACCTGACATCTTTGTACCTGTGTAGTTAAGTGCTTTTTACAGACCTAGTCATTCTGTTTGCAATATTTACTCGCTCCTCGCTCCTCTATGGTGAGTGTATTTGAAGAATCCAAAGGTTCACTGGCCCTGGGCTGAAACCTATGAGTATAAAGAAATTTGTATCATAGAAACCCACTTCATCTCAGAAATGGCAGAATACAGGCTACATCACATTGATTAACTATTAGAAACAGTGACACTGCTGCTTTGCCCACAATTACATTTGTACTGATAAAAAAAAACTATATAATCTGAATAGTTCTGATAAATCATGGAAATATACGACTGTTGATTAGTCATAGATACCAGCGTTAACGTATTCCTCTCCACCTGCAGTAAGTCATGCTTTGGAAAGATAGAAACACACATTTGCGTCAGCCTGCCGAGGGGCTTTGTTTACGTTTGAATTTGGTGGTTTTGGTGTTAGCAGAACACTAGAGAACTCGATCCAGTAAATTAAGATTATAAAAAATCAATTTTATGAATTAAAACACTAGTGTGCTCTTATAATTCTGCCTCGTTGGACGCCTAACTATAGATCTGCTGACACATTAATTTCAACTAACTTTAGCCAGTTAGCTAGCTAATGATGTGTAATAACGTTAGCATCAAGCTAATATGTTGCGGGCGTAATTGATCACAAATATATGTATACATCAGGGAGACACTTGGCTGTAATTTAAAATATCAAGCAAAGCACACCATGTTAATATATCCAACAAACCTTTTTATTTTCCTTCCCTTCAATTTTCTTTATTCAGTACGCCGTTAGACCTGGCTAAAACGTTGCCAATGCCAACCAATCATTTCCGGGAAACACGGAAGTGAAACAATTTACACACCTCTGTCACGCGCAGGCTATAACTCGCATTTTAGTCAATAACGTCAATACTGCTGCTACTACCACTACCACTACTACTACTACTACTACCACCACTACTACTACTACTACTACTACTACTACTACTACTACTACTACTACTACAACTACTACTACTACGACTACTACTACTACTACTACTACTACTACTACTACTACTACTACTACTAATAATAATAGTAATAATAATAATAATAATAATAATAATAATAATAATAATAATAATAATAATAATTACTACTCATTAAAACAATAAATGGATGACTAAATATGACACACTTTCACATCACTTCATTCTAAAAATGATTTTGCCCTATTTTATAAAATAGGACACAATAGTCTTTTTGATTGTAATGGTATTCCTATTTTTTCATTTTCACTTTATTCCTAGAACAAGTATGTCTTATTCATTGAGATACGGCACATCAACTGTATTTTTGATTTACATTATATTCCCGTTCCTTATGTTGCTTTACATCTTATCCTACAATTAGATTTTTTCTTGGTAATCATAGAAGTAAGCAGTAGAAAGCAGTAGAAACAAAACAGCAATAGGTCATACACAAGATTACACAACAGAAACTCACGCAAGTGTCATATTTATAAAATGTTTATTAATGAAAACACATAAAAAAATAATCATTGATGAGGAAATTATAAGACTTTCATCATTGACAATTGTACTTCTATAGCAAAAGAAACATCAATAAATTAGGGTACATTACTGCAGATGTTGCAGTGCTTGTATATCATAAGCAGTGTTTATTTATTTACTAATTTTACTTCTGACTGTCACTTAAGTATCAGTTAATTTAACTGACCCTCTTTCTGCCCAGCAGTGAGGATATATAACTCCCACTATAATGCAAAAATATCTCTGACAAAATTCCATTCTTTGATTTCAATACACAGTGCCTGGCTTCTTAGCGATGAAAACATTTAAATGCTGAAATTGTCGTAGGTGTTGGAATTTATGTAATTTTCTTGAGAAAGGCATAATAAGATGACATGTTGAATCTGAGAGTGAGACATACATTGATTTACATCGACATATAGACAGTAGCACTATGAGAATTTATAAATGCAAAAATGCTTTCACAGAAAGAAGATTCTGTGTTTTATGCCTTTTTATACAGCGTTTGTATATTCCTTCCTCCCACATCCAAAAACATGCAGTTTTGGTGAATTGGTCACACCAAATTGACCATATGTGTGAGTGTATGTATTTGTTTGTCTTTAATGCGGCCCTCACTGAGCTGGTATCTTACCTGGGGTGTACCTCACTTTTTACCAGTAGCCGACTGGGAGAGGCTCAAGCAAATTGATGGAATCACAAAACAAAATACAGTTGAATTGAATATTGCTGTAAGGCTATAATTAAAAAACCCAAAAACTTCTCCAGTCCAATTTGTCCTGGACATTTCAATCTAAGAAAACAGAGCCACCATTTACTTAGAGTGCCTCAAATAGTTTGACCAGCTCGTTGCAATCTGGGTCGATGAGGTCTACAGGCTTCTCTCCACTGTCATTCTCTGCTTCTGTGCTGGCTCCCTTTGACAGCAGGTACCTGATTAGGTATGAAACAGCTGTAAATTGTATGTAAAGAAAACATTTTATAGTTTACAAAAATACTCTTTGGTGTTTAACTCTAATCTCAAATTACCACAAACAAAAGTGGTATTTTATTGTTTAAGATGCACGCTTTGGATTAGCTCTCTCTATGGATTTAACTAAATAAAAACAAAATACAATCCTAATGTTTTGATGTGAATTCTCTCCATTCCAACGTTGTTCCTCTCTTTTAATTTATTGATTTGCTTGAAGATGTAACTTATATTTTGTGTACTAGCTGTTTCAATGATCATAGTCTAACTATCAGTGACATAGCCAGATAAAGACAACAGTCTTTGTAAGGTTATTTCAATTAGGTGGCTTACTCTTCCTCTTTGAGGGATGCTTGATTCTTTCATGTATGACGGTTACTACGGTTTCAAGTGTGTATTCAAACCAAAAAGTTGAAATAGTCATTTGTTACCTGGCAATTTCTGGGTAGCCATCACTACAGGCCATGTGAAGCGGTGTCCAGCCATTTTCATCTCTCTGATGTACATCAGCACCATATTTCACCAGCAATTTCACCACCTCCAGGTTGCCTGTTAGCACCGCTTCATGCAGTGCTGCCATACCTGTACATGAAACCATGTCAGACATGTAAAGTAATAATAGATTCCTGTGCAGTAATAATAGAATTGAGAAGCTACACAGACAAATCCTGTTGCACACAGTCATGTGTTTTGTTCAAGAACAGTCAATAATTATATTATTATAACAGTTTTGTAGCAATGTCCCTCATTGGCACTAGGGTAAGCTTTCATTCATTCATTCATTCATTCATTCATTCATTCATTCATTCATTCATTCATTCATTCATTCATTCAAAACCAGATATACAAACACACACACACACACACACACACACACACACACACACACACACACACACACACACACACACACACACACACACACACACACACACACACACACACACACACACACTCACACCTACGGGCAATCTGGGACCGGCCAGTTAACCTGAATTGCATGTTTTCGTAGGTGGGAAGAAGTCGGAGAACCTGGAGACAACCCACACATGCACAGGGAGAACATACAAACTCCGCACAGAATGGTAGCTGTGCAGACTTCACTCACCTGAGTGGAAGAGCGTGTCAACACGAACCTTCCTTGCTCTCATGAACCGACCAATCTGTTCCATATCTCCCCGTCTTACAATATCCTGGAAGATGATGTCATTGGGGAAGTGCACAGTCCTCTTGGCTGCTGTGACAGGTAGTACAGGTGCAGGTTGTTCCCCTGTGTGCGTGCGCTCAGTTGAACCGCATCGTGACACTTTGCTGTATGAAGGTACGTACGTTGATGCAGCCCTGTAAGAGGATGTGTATCGTGATGTGGTGTAATGAGTTGTGTTATGTTGTGCAGGAGTGTACTTTGTTGTTGAGGGGTATGATGATGTATAGTGTGTTGGTGTGTAAAGTGAGGTGGTGTTGTGAGTAGTTGTGCGGTATGTAGGTGTGTACTGTGAGCTGCGTGAATATGTTGACATTGGTACATAGTTATTGTTGTACTTCATCCTTGCAGTGATTTTCAGCTCTGTTTCCTGTCAGCCCAGGAGGAGGGAAGTGGGGAATCCGAGAGACACCACCATTGCAAATTAAAAAAGAAAAAAAAAAGATTTTTCCTTTATCCCCGTCTTGCTTATTATCCTTTAAATCTCCAGCTGCAGTATCTCCTGCTGTTACTGTAGAAAACAATATGTTCCCAAATCCTTAGCGTCACTTCACTGTGATCCAGTCACCATCTTGTCATTTTTGTCATCTGTTGTGAAACTCTCCCATCTGAGTTTGAAGTTATTGGTGGTTTTTTTGCAAAGTGTTTGCTGTTGCACAAAACCATGTTCCAATGGTGCAAGTAGAAGAGCACCCCTATATATCCTCTGCAGGGCTATTTTAAGGCTAAAGATCTGGTGACTTCAGCTTAGAAATGAGTGGCCATTGGTTTACTCCTCCCACTGAACAGTCACATGCCTGTTGCAACACATCTACCCTGGGTCATAAAAAATGTTGACAGGCAAATTTTTCCTTTGAGTTTTACCTGAGACAAACTTCCCATTTAAACATCTAAGTCAGCAAATCAAGTTGTATTGGTACCAAAAATTGGAAAATGAGGGAGATTATACCTCAAGTTCCTATTGTAGGTCTCTTGGAATTTACTTACTCAATTATTTTGGCCTATTATAAGCAGTCATTTTTTGCAAATGCCTTCTTTTCTTTGTACCATTAAGGAGATTTATTACAAGACCAACAAGGCAGGCAAAGACTGCAACATCCTGCAACATCCCTGAATTCAAAAATTTACCCTGACCAACTTGCATAGGTCAAAGATCAAAGCTAGTGCTCTGACTTACTGGCATTGATCATAGCACTATCTTAGATCTATGGTCTTACTCACACTGGCATTCTCCCTCGTCTATCTTATTCAGTTCCATAGTGTTCAAAAGTTGAAATTTGACCGTGACCTACTTTTCTGAAGTTCAAGGTTATCATCTCATTTTCACCCCCTTTGCTGCCCGAGTAATGTGCTTTTTGTTTCATCTGTCTATCTGCAACAGTTGTGACAAAAGAATGGACAAACACTGACAGTTACAACACATCACTGCTTTGAAGCGGGATGTAATAAATAACAAACAGCCACAGGACATGATGTCATTTGAACAGGTGCTGTTGATTTGTGTACTTACATCATACCTGACAGCGTAATATAACACAAGTGACATTACACTTTGTTTTTGTACATTCTCATGTGGTCATGATAATCCTTAAAAATGAAAACACAATAGGCTTAAAATAGAAGAACAAAAAGACTTTCTTCCTTTTGAATTAAACAAAATTCTTGGATCAGAGGGGAAATATCTTCAAAACTATAAAAACACTTCAGCTACCCCCTTGAAGGATCAGAAATTTGTAAAACAAAACACGTGTTTTAAACGTTCTGTAGTTTCAGTACAATGGGTGGATCTTTGTGGAATGGTTTTGCTTCCTTCTTATGCATTCCTTCCTGCCATCCCTGCTGACCCATGGGTCTGTCATGTGACACTTTTCATCATAACCAGATACACCAATTAACTTCACTTGCTGAGGAGTTTATGTATGGCAGTGTACTCTGCAACAACCGAGAGGGCAATATTTACCGTAAGTACTCCCTTCACATGCCACAGAGAGGTCACACGGTTTCCAGAAAGGCAGCTATTTACAACAACTGAACTTTTACCACCTACTGAAATAAACACAGGAAAACTTCCTAACTAAGACTGATGTCCAAAGGTCAAAAATCCTATTGATCAAATACCGTAGATCTCCAAAGAATAAGAATATTAAGGATTAGTCCCCAAGTGACAAATAATGCATTTGAATTGTGCTTTAGCATTGTCTTGCTGGCTCCACCTTCGCTCAGACCATTAAGATGGGCAGTGCAGTTTGTAACAGGTCCCAAAACCTTTGGAAGAGGACTCGGACATTTCACATGCTGCCGGTGTAACAGAGGTTTTTGGTTTCTCAACAGAAATGCAAGCATTGAAGTTACGACCTTAATCCAGGGTATAATGTCTGATTTTACTTGAAGCTGTTTTGATGTATCTCTAAAACTTTACTGCATTTCATTCAAATAATTAATTCCCTTGACTGCATCTGCACAGCAATCTTCACCACAATAAGGACCACTCTTACACTAGCAGCATTTTGAACATATTTCCAGGGGGATCACATGACTCAGATTATCCCTGCAGGATGATCAATTAATTTCTGTCGTGCTAAGAGCCAACCCCTGCTCTGAATGCCAGCATGATTAATTATTCATCACATCCCTTCAGTGCCGCTCTCTAAACAGTGGGAAAAAGGGGATACAGGCTTTGAGCTAATGTCAAGACTAATTGAAGTAAGAGTATGTGGATGTTTGCAAGTTAGGAGCGAAAGTTTCACAAGCAGCTATCAGTTTTCACCTCCTGCCTTATGTTAATGAGGGGGTTCAGAGGTGTCCCTATGCAATGGTGATAGTCCTTTCCCATTCCCTCGCTAATGTAGGCAGGAGCCTCCCCACCAGGAGAAACCAGAACCTCAGCCTGTCGGAAAATGTTTCCTGTAACATGGTGTTAGGCCAGCTCTCGGACAAACACCAGAGAGAGGTGTCAGGCATTACAGATACTTGCTATACATAGTCCCACGCCATCCTCCACCCCTTGACCACCCCTTTAGGGTACATGTTATGATTCGTCACATTACCAAGGAGTCACTGTTGAAAGCTTCTGACTATAAGGGATGCTGTTATGGACAAGGATGAACAGTTAACTGATGACCAATAAACTTAAAAATATAACGCAAATATCACAAACTGGTCAGTGTTGATGAGAATATGTTTGGAAGAGAAAAGTGAAATTCAGTTTCTTGATAGCATCACACCTTATTCATTTTATACTCTTGAATTAATTGAAGTCAGATTGTGAGGTTTTGCACTTTGATTTAAAAAAATTTTTTTTTTTATAGTTGAATGTTATTTAAGAGAGCTGTTAAGGGAGCAGTCATTTAATTTTGTTCAACACAAATCTATTGCTTTCTTTTACTAAAAATCAAGAACAGATGAACTTGGACATTTAAACTCTGCTGGTATTTTTGAATTATTATTAGAAAAATATGTTTGACAGTCCATCAGAGTGTTCCATAAGGGTCAGGCTGTGTGGCCTTATGACTACACCTGATGGTGCTGAAGGACAAACAGTTGAAGGCATTAAGCTGAAGTTAAACAAATGACAGTTCTAATAGTGACTTGTCAGTGAAGCTTAACACTGGGCTATACATGTTACAGAAAAGGAAGCTATGCATTCCTTCACATGCATCTGTCTCACGTGATGCAGGTAGGTCGCATGGTGACTAAAAATAAGAACTGTGCAGCACATTTTCTGTGTATAACATATACTGAAATCAATTATCATAAACACCGAAGTTTAAAAGTGTAACAATACCTGTGTTCAGTATCTGTGAAAATTCTGGTAGAATTATCACTTCATGTGCAAAATTTCATGGCGTTATTGCGACTCCCAGTGGGAATTTTAAACAGATTATGCTGTAAGGTGAACAGCACAAGTTTTTAACAGGTATGGCTTTGTGGAAACACTGCCTGGTTTTAACGTTTTGCAAAGTCTGTTTCTGAGAAACCATCCAACTGATGAGGACACATGCAGTCACTGGGGTGACAACAGGGGCGGTTCTGTGTGTTGTCAACAGCCCACATTTAAATGTACCTGGATCATTGGGCTATAAACACTGATTGGACAAGTTTCTATCTGGATCCCACAGACTG
Source organism: Antennarius striatus (assembly GCF_040054535.1). Taxonomy (NCBI): domain Eukaryota; kingdom Metazoa; phylum Chordata; class Actinopteri; order Lophiiformes; family Antennariidae; genus Antennarius; species Antennarius striatus. Next base: position 9,589,862 of record NC_090791.1, on the reverse strand, counting down.
TTGGGTGATACAAGGGCTGAAATGTATCTGGTAGCAGCAAATACACTGGGCTGCAAAGAGGAGAGCATGTGATCTTTTGTGCAAAAGACAGATACTGGGTTGCTGTGACCCTGGAGATGGCTCCATCTTGGGAAATATAGATTCAGGATTTTAATGAAGCACATTGACCCTGTTATTCAATCTGAGCTCTAAAAACTAGTAGGTATTTGTGGGAAGTGCAATACTTAGATGTGTAGTAGATCTCCAGAAGGTCTCACGTTTATTCTACTTCAACCACCCAATCCTCACACCTTGCCTTTAAATTCATATAGAGGATGTACAGAATGTTGAATATAGCTTCATGATAAGTTGATTAAAGTGATACCTGAAGTGAAAAAAGCAAAAATTTGCTTGTGGAGCAAGACTATTAGATTGGCTTTTGTTAGGGGACGTGTCAAATGGACACGTCCCCTAACATGTCCCCCAACTTTAAACCAGTCGAGCCATTTGCTATTGAAAATGAGCCAAAATGCCATCTGGCCCCACATGCATAGCATGTCAGTCGTGATTCTCGTGCCTCTTACGTGGCCGAGCTCTCCATGTTAGGTTGGAAGTTTTTTTTAAACTGGTTGAAAGGTGGATACAGACAGAGCTGATGGATACAAGCCGACTTCATTAAAGCAAAGACAGAGATGATCAGGCTGATGAAGGCAGACGGCCAACAGGTGACAGGGGAAGTGGGTGGCTGAAGGTGGATGCTCATGGTCCTGGCAAGGGATAAAAATATCTGCAAATAGCACAAGGAAATATGAGGAATAAACTAAAGAATATTTAGTAGGCCAATGAATGGCTGATACTGTAACATAATATAGGAGACAGAATGATTTGGTCATGAACAGAGCAAGAAATAGTGACTGCAGGTGAATAATTACATGGAGGAGGGCACTCCCTCCACAACAACCTCTGTTTCAGAAAGAAAGAAAGAAATGCACTTTATTTTTTATTGTTATTTTTTTCACTCATTGTGTTATTTTGTTGGTATATTGAGACATGCATATATGTGTGTACAAGCCCCTGAAACAACCACACATACACACAAGGGGCCTATAGGCATGCAATATATACAATGGGAGGCAGAGTGACGGGCAGTCCTTCTTTGGTGTGCCCCAAATAAGCAGCTTGGGGGGGGGCTTCCTTGCTCAAGGGCACCTCGACAGTGCTCAGGATGTGAGCTGACACCTCCCACTGCCAGCTCACACTCCAAATGTTCTGGCCAATCTGGGTCCCCAGTCCAAGACCTAATGGACTGAGGTACTGCTGACCAAAATCCTTGCGCCCGAACAGGGACTTGAACCCTGGACCCTCAGATTAAAAGCCTGATGCTCTACCGACTGAGCTATCCGGGCTCACCTTTGATTTCTCATCTCTGCGCATGACCCTGCTGCCAAATCTGTATCAATTTTTGAATCTTACTGTTAAATTTGATTATTATACAGATTTAAATATTCCTGGTGGAGACTGATTGAAGTTACTGATATATGTTAATTAGTTGTAGTACGTATGGAGTATAGTGTAAAATATATTATAAGTCAATTTATTGAATTCCATCATGGCTTATAACTGAGATTTTTTTATACAATAAGGTCTCACAGTTATGCGACACCTGTGTCAGATTCACTTGTTTGTGGTGACAAAGAGCTATATTTGGGCCTGCATCAGAAATTTGCTTAAAATAATAGGGTGTATTCAGACTGTATAAGATTAAAAATGCTTACCTCTGTTTGATTCACCGGAGTGTCAGGTCAAAAACAGGTATTATAATATAAAATCCTGATCTAATGACATAGCTTTCATGTGAACTTGAACAATAACTGGTGCAGACCGGTGGAGGTGAATCCACTCGACAGGCTGCCTGCCATGAGATGCATTTTTGTTAGTATACCAGAGCAAAAAGAAATGGAATTGGTCAAGCCCTGTCTAAATGTCAGCACAAGATGAAAATCAGCATCTAGACCCAAGTACCTCTGTGCTGTACAGAGTGCAACTCATTATCAGGGTTCCCATATAACTTTGAATAAATAGACTAATGAAAAGGATCAAAGCTGTTATTCAGGGGGGAAAGCTGCAGTCCCATTGTGAGCGCATCTAAAGGTCAAGAGGCAACAGCAATAAACAGGCACTGCAGCTGTCCAGGACACGGCGAAATAAAGAAGGGTCAGATGTAGCACAGAGGGGAGTGGGAGCAGCAATAACGCAATCTGAATATTTGCTGGAGGATTGGGTTACCTTTGCTGGAGCTAGCATCCACTGAAAAGGATGTCAGAGGTTAAAAGTTGTGCATATCTGAGCCTAATTTGTTGAAGCCGTATTGCGCAATGAGGGTGTGTGTTTCATCCTAGAAGTGGTTAGTGGTCGGTCAGGAGGAGGGCACCTCGGTCTCCATTGCTGGCCATTGTGGCCAGTTTACACAAGGCTATGATGATTTAATTTTCAAAATCTGCCAGAGCTTAAGCAATGAAAGACTGAGGACACTAAGCAGGGGTGCTGGCTAAATGTAACCTTTATTTAGTATATGAAGGACGGAGTGCCACACATTCACACAATAGCAAATGTTAAACTCCGGAAAAGGGGGAGGGATTGATATCACTACAAGAGCGATGCCGTGTTTCTTAATCCAGGTGTATATTTTATTTGTTTCTTCATCCGTCCACACAGTGCTTACCAACTCTTTTGACGTCTTTGCTCTCCCTTTTTTTTTGGCTTTATTTTTTTCACACAAAACCCCACAAATCTCTCCCGTCTGCTCACAGACCAAACCAATCCATTTTCACAAAGACAGAACCAGACATTCTTAATCCACGCAGAAATCACTGTAAACTGGTTTTCATATTGCAATAACAAAACTCCTGAAATGCATAAGCAATCATTACATCATCAATTTGTTTTCTAATAAGAAATGCAAACAAAGAAATAAACAACAATCATCATTACTATTTTCTTACAACTGTGATAAAACCCAAACAATGAAATTAATAAACAATTCGCATCACATTTGTCCAGTTATTTCTTGTATACAGACTATGACCATATCATCAATTAAACTGTTCAGTATTCCTCATGATGTACATCAATAAACATAAATTCACATGAATTATTTAATAGTTGCACACCATTGCTTTTTCCACTATACCAGTATTTATCAACTCCTGCTACTCTCTGTTTCGCTTTTTCTTAACCCAATTCCTATCTCTTTTCTTTATCATTTAACCTAATTAATATCTCTAATTAGTATTTTCTTTAACTAACCTCTTGTGATATTTCCTTTAGCAAATAACTGGACCGTAACGCTTCGTCTTCGTGTTCATCCGTCCCACACACATGGAGCCGCTACGGCTTCGTGCGATGGCGAAGAAAAAAAAGAAAACAAAGTCTGATATTATTGTTTTATGGTGGAATTTCCATGGGTTCCCATTAGTGTGTGTGTATGTGTGTGTGTGTGTGTGTGTGTGTGTGTGTGTGTGTGTGTGTGTGTGTGTGTGTGTGTGTGTGTGTGTATGCTGTGAAAATGCAGCATTACATGGAATAATTGCTGTTCTGTACCTTCAGTGCATTATTGAATACAGCACCAGCCCAGTGTGAACCCCAATGAGACTTCATCGCTAATGTTCCAGCAGCATATCTCTTTAATGAGTCTCATACCGGTGAGTTGTATAAAGGAAGATAAATGGGCCATCAAATATCCTCCTGTTGATAACACACTCCATGGATTGATAGTTAATTTTCATTGTAAGTCCACAGGCAGTTTTGACATTGAATTGAGGTCATTGTAATGACCAATTTACAGTTTAAAACTAATATTCTACAATAAATTGTGACTGTTAGACATAATGTTGACTGGTGTGAAATTGGCTGTATAAAGGACCATTATAGAAAAATATAAAATGAGCCTTTGTCATATTAAGTATTTGTCGTATTTGTAGATGTGGAAATGAGTGCACATTAACAATTCCTCAAATGCTTACATTAAGGAAATTACATACCTCATCTTCATTGATTGTTTTTCCGCTTTTAAATTATTAGAAATTTCTACTATAACTTGATTATAATTATAATCACTCAATTCATATAGTAATTAAATTTCTTTGTATTTTCTTCACGAATAAAACCCCACACACAGTATGAGGTGGTGCTTCTTTAGCTACAACAATATCCTATTACGAGTAAAAAACAGGATATTCCCAGAATGCATTTCACAGGGGTCAGTACGCTAATTTTAGCACAGTAGCCAATGGCTGTTTAGCAGTTCTGCTCCTGATACAGGAGGGGTGTCTTGGGTTTCATGGTGGCGACGTGAACAGCATGTGTGCAGCAGTAAAGAGGAACCTGCATGGTTCACACCAAATAACCTAACCTTAGTTAGCTCACTAGTGGGATCATGAGCATTGACTCATGTGACTGTGTGACTCTCTGGGGTTGTTGGTGGGTGCTTACATGTAACAGGTATACAATACTGGGATATGTTACTGTACAGCTTTGGGAAATAAGATAAATCCACCATCTTACATCATCAGTTGTTTGTTGTACACTTGTGTATGATTACATTAAAGGCACTCTATTCTATTCTATTCTATTCTATTCTATTCTATTCTATTCTATTCTATTCTATTCTATTCTATTCTCCCTGAAAGTAAGATGTGTGACTCCAAAAATAAAAAAATAAAACCAATTCTGCTTCAGGCTATGATCTTCCTTCTGAAACATCTTATTTTTAACAATTCTGATACTATGTGAATCTTGATGTTTCTGTCATGTCCATCAATGTGCCTGATGCTTCTGAGAACATGCTATTCACTCAAATCATGACCGACCCTCTGGTTAAGTAATGTCATAATGAATTGTGAGCCGACTATCCTTTCCCTGGAACAGGGTGGATTTTTATTTTGGTGCCCTGCAGCTGAGGTTGTATCCATTAATAGATGTCAGGACTTCCCACAAGCCACATTGACCTGAGAGAATAGTGCAAACCCTGGAAATACTGTAGATGGCCTGGTGTCACATATTACACACAGATTCATTAAGACTTGTGAACAAATTTCATGGGTTGTGGAGCAGGAGGGATCAGATGCTCTGTATCTCATACATATCTTGAAGTGCATGGACCAACGTCAGACAGGCACATTTGTACAGACCATGTACAACGGTCTGTACTGTATGTCAGTGCTGATATCAGAAATGAAAAGCATGCAGGGCATGCTGACTCTGGTGTCAGGTGTTATAGATTCCTTCAAAGATTTGGTTTAGTTTACACAGCATCTTTATGATTTTCTTCCAACTGCTAATAGGTGACAAGTTTGTATTAGCAAAATACATGGAAATAAAGAAATTTACAGATGTTTGATCAGGCCAAGCAACTTTTTTGAGTTACAAAGTAAAGTAAACATTGGATGTATAAATATGTCCAACTTCTAAATAGTAGTGATAGAAGAATTCAGATCTTCTACTTGAGTGAAAGTACCAGTACCATACTATAATAATTTTTATTAGAAGTATTGGTCCTGCATATAACTTTCCACATAACTGCAAGGAGCATATGGAAAATGTATTGTTAAGTATCACAGGAAAAAAAGCACCTATTGCAGAATGGTAGCTGTCATATAACAAGGGATTATTGCAAATTTTACATTAATATACCAACAGTATTTTACTGATGTAGTTGGTTAAAGTAAACTAACGTTTTTATTTTGGATTCAAATTTTTGAATAAATTGACATCTCATATTTGCTGAAAGGCTCTCGGTCATCTAACATCATCGCTGCAGGACATATCTGACATATGACAACCTTAAACAAGTTCATATTGCATAATTTAATTAAATGTTAGATAATACTAAATGAAATTGATATCCTTTCACAACACTGGGAGTTATTATCACAGTAACACAGATCACAGGCAGGTGGCACCAAGTTTCCATTCGGCGCTGCCTGAAGGCCGTCTTCTACTAGATTACACAGAGAGCTGCGCTCGTCCCACAGCAGAGGAGGTTGAGTGATGCACCCCCCACGAGGGATGCACCCCCACCTCGACACAGAGGACTTGACATCTACACCCGGCTCACTTCAAAACCTCTCTTCCCATTGAGACTGTTGACCGTGGAAGGATGTAGACATGAATGTCTTTTCCTCTGGGGTGACGGCATGCATCCTCTTAGCAAGAAAACAGCCATTAAAGGAAAGCAGAATACTTTTACTTCACTGAAACATTTTATTTGCCCTTGAAATGGATTTACAGGGTGGAGTGATTCTTAAAAAATTATTAAACACATGATTTTCATAGGAATGTTTATGGTCTTTCAGCATGAAATATTAACAAGCCTGATAAATAAGAGAATATTCTTGCTGGTCAGTTTAAAGGTTGGCAGTGCAACACAGTTTCATTCTGTGTGTCAGCAGTTTTGTCATCATTGACAATGCCACAGTTAGTTTCATCTGTGCGGCCATCCTGGACACTGCAGTCATCATGGTTACTGTGGTCATCAAGGTTACTGGGGTCAGTGTTGTGATCTGCTTCACGATTTAGCTGTGCATATTCTACTGTGCCCTGCTGAGAAGGAACATAAAAAAGGAGAACAAAGCTTTGTGAAAAAAGAGATTAAGGCATGACAGATGGGATTGCATATCTGCAAATTATACCATGATGTCAGACCATTTTTCTTTAAAAGAAATAAACAAAACAGAGAGGATATGCAAATAAAAAGGAAGAGTTACAATTTAAGGAGTTTCAAAAGGCTGTCTAGTGCTGATGTCTTATGGTGAGAGATAAAACAATATAACAACTCAAATAACTGTGGGAGGAAAGTTATGAGACTGTTATTTTCCAAAAGTTTTGTAATAGTTTATGGAAAGTTAAACAAAAAAACTGGTCTAAATTGTGCTGAAAAAAGGTCTGTTGTCTTCTCTGTGAGGGTTGGGGGAAAGGGGTGCTTTCAATGCTGAGAAATGTCAGCAAGCTAAAGTGCACAGTAATAAAGAAAACATGATGATATTTAGCAGGTTTTACTGATTTTTTTACTAAATTAATCTAGCATTGACACATTCTAGAATTGCTATCTATCACTGGACACAAATTATTGCAGCTGCACCAAACTGTTTTTGGGTACAGGATTCACATTGCAGATAAAAAAGATCATTTAATCCGTCATCTGAGGACTGACAAAATAACAGCCAATTTTGGTTGAAATCTCCTCCGAAAAAAATTAACATTAACTTTGATGACAAAACGTTGACAACATTTCTCTTACTGTCGTGATGTGTTGTTCGTTGCTATGCACTTATTAGCTTTCTTAACACATTCCTTCCTTGACAGATATGTAGGACCGGAGGTTTGATGCAGTAACTAAGTAGGGTATTAAATACAAGAAATTAAAAGTTCAAAAATGTCAAAATTCAATTTACATTAAATGTCAAGTTCTACACAACATGTGTGTCCTACAGACTGCACTTTGAGCACCACTGCTCTAGGTTAACAATAAAACATAATTAGGGCAAAACGCAATGTTCTTTCCAGGTTACGTTTATCATACAAATCAATAAACTTGCGCATTTTTAGGCAGCAGTAAAATTAAAATAAGTGTTGAGTTACCTGTCTACAAACAATAAAAACTGACTCCACTGGGTTTCCATTTATTGCATTGAGTCTTTCGGTGAGAGGTCTCTCTGAACAAAGACACAACAGATTAAGTGCCTCTTTGTGTTATGTGCATGAACTGTAAGTATGATGTGTGTGTGTGTATGTGTGTGTGTGTGTGTGTGTGTGTGTGTGTGTGTGTGTGTGTGTGTGTGTGTGTGTGTGTGTGTGTGTGTGTCTACTTACGCCATCAGTCTGGTCTGGAACACCTACAAAAAGAAGCAAATGGACAAACAGGAAATAAAAGAGGAGTCTGATGATAGAGGCTTGTTTATTCATCATCACAACTCCCACAGATGAGCTCCCAGATCCCAGGAAACAGGGAGCTTATCATGTCTTAAACATTCACACTCATAAGCACAACAGTCTGTATGTACAAAACAGCTCTTCTAACGTGCATCAAGCACGAATGTGCGCCTCATTTTGTGTTTTCCTCCAGTTCTGCTGCATCACTGTTGGTTTACATACAGCTGACATTTAAGTTATTAGGAGCCAATGAATGAACAATGGGCAAGAGTTTCCCTTATGAGTATCAAACAATGGAGTGTGTTGCTGACTTAGTCTGAACGGATGCACACACTGTTTGGTTCTGATTGTAAGAACAGGAAGTTAATGTTGACGAAAGCAGGAAGTGGACACCTGGCGACTGGGCCTTCTGTTTTTGTGTTACATTCTTTCACTAACAATGCCCATGTTTACAGTTAGGGTTGATCCTGTTTCCTGAAGGTTTTTTTTCTTCATTGGCCTGATTTCCCTCAGTCTGCAACATGAATGAGAGATTTGAATGCAGAACAGCATGACAGTCTTACCTTGCTTGGAGTTTCGCACTTCACTGTACACAGTGTCTGTTCCCTTTTTCACTGGAACTGTTGCAATAATATAAAATCCAAGATTATTTTGGACAAGGATTGTCTGACTATTTCTAAACTAAACAAAATATATACTGTATATTTCTAAAAATAAGACTTAGTCTCACCTCTGTTTGGATCTGTCTGTTTGGTCTGCACCTCAGTGTACTGGGGTTCTGACTTTTCTGGAGCAGTCACACTGTTCTGGTCATCAGACTCTGCAATATTTACAATACAGTAGCAAACATAGATCAAAAACATTTATGTGATGTTTAAACTACAAAATGTTGTCATTGCATATTTATTTTATGTTAAAACATTCATTAAATCACTTAAACATATATTGTCTGCTCAGTAAAAGTATTAAAAACCCATTAATTACCATAAATTACTGTTGTACTAAATGTTACAGTATGCTTCTCTGTCATAATACACACACTCATGTGCGCATACACGTACGCCCACTGGTTTGGATTTTCTGATGAGATTATTAAAAAAGACTGGCCTTGAAAAGTACACAGACTACTTACCAGAGCCTGACACATGTTCACTCCAAACACTTTTTCCCATAATGCCTGGAGTGACTAAAGAGAGAGTAGAGAAATACTTTACTTAAACAATGCCAGTCAATTGTCTTTATCATCAACAGTCAGCAAGACACACTGGAAGCAGTAATGCAGTATTTATATCCATGCTATACTCTACCATTGGCATCCTTATTGACCTCTGCCTGGGTAAGGCTCAGTCGTTCCACTTTATTATTGGCTGCCTTCCTAAGACACAAAACACAATCGGGTTCTTAGAACAGGAAGCTAGGCAGGCATCATCATATGACCGACTCCTGAAACAGATGTTAACTTCAGAACACTGACTCCTGTTAAGAACATAAAGAATGTTACTTACACTGATAGCTCAACAGTGGTTTTCCTTTTAAACTGAAGGAGTCGTTTTTTAAAAATGATAACAAGTATCAAAGCCAGTAGCAGAAGGATGCAGAAGACTGCGATAAGTCCTTTCTTCCAGCCAGCCATTTTCACTGCAGAATAAAAATTATTTAGTTGTATTACAGTTGTAATCATCAATCATTGCATGATTTCACAATCTTAATTTGTATTTATTTCGCACATGCAGATGTGGATGAATGCAAATTCCAGCTTCTACTTTTTAAAAATTATTATACCTCAAATATTTATACTCAGTAAATTATCTGAGTATTCCAATAAATTTGTCTATAAAAAACTTGTACGTTTTTTCCCCCAATTTAGTCAAGTTGAAGAATGCTCAAAATGTAAAAAAAAGAAAAAAAAAAGGCTTTTCAAAAAAATCCTGACAGTGATAGCCACACATGAACACAGACCTTGAACCATCATCATTGCCCTTCACTGAGGATAAAACACACCTCCAATTATGACAATATAACTTTGTTTTGCCTCATCAGCAGGATTCGTGCTCATGCAGTAGTATTCTCCCTGTTGCTCCCCAGCGATGCTACTGATGCTGTGTGATCCCTCCAGATTCATGGAGGTCTGGGAAGCGAGAGCATCCTTTTTGTTAGTGCGGTACCAGCTGAAGCTGATGGGAGGAGTGCCCCTCTGAACAGAACACATGAGAGTCACGTCCTGCCCCTCAGAGACATCGCCCATGTTGGGAAGCACCCTCAACACTGGTTTTGACACCGGCTCTGTGCAGAAGATGCAGACCGAGTTAACATCAATTTATTTGTGTGCCTTGTAGTCATTGCTGTATCAAACACACCAATGATGTTGGTTGAACGTCCTAGCTGCCCCGATTCCGTCTTGGTGGTCCTATGTTGACTGTTTTTAGCATGGCAGAGAAAGTTGTTTAAGTCTGAAATCTTGTAGATTGCTGAGGAGTTAAAGATGGCCCATTCGTCTTCTTCGCTCACCACCTTGGTCTCAAGCAGCCTGTTGGGCCCGAACATGGTGTAGGTGATGGGCAGAGTACCACTGTCACTGTGGCAGAGGAGCTGGAAGCGCTTCCCCAAGACTAGCGTACCTCCCACTACAGTCAGCACCGGTTTTGAGACTGGTACTGGGGATTAGATTAATGACAAGTTAATCACTGCAGCAGAACAAGACACAGTTCAACAAGCATGCAATCATGCTAGCAACTCTGCTTGGTCATTAAGAGGCTTGGAGTTAAATGCTAATTTCAGCTTCTCACCTGGTTGCAGTAACCATGCTAGTATATTGATGTTAAATTGGAATACTTTCCCATGTTTCACATGTTCATCATTATCTTTCTTTCTATGCAGTATATAGAAATAGAAATACATATTGCATATGCATTTACACATATTTACTGCTTGAAAGCATAAAATTTATTGCAATTTTATGCATTTGTTGGCTCACCTTTCGCTTGAACAACAACTGTTTGGCTTTCCTTCACAAAAGTTTGTGTATGTGAATTGGCCTGCACTGTACAGGTGTAGTTTCCATTTTTGGAAGGGTCTGCCACAGTAATATATGTCTGTGCATTGATGAGTTGGGTATTATCTTTGTAGATTGAGAACTGCAGTGTGTCATTGTTGATCCGCTCTGGAACATAAACCGATACAGAGCAGGTCAACCTTAAACGGTCTCCCTGGAATATGTCAATTGGATCCACCATCAGATGAGGTCTTGAAAAAAGCTCTGTTGGACAGGGATAATAAATGTCAAACATTATTCAACAAACTTTATACATGGTCAATTTCTTAAGTGTTTAATGCTTTAACTTTCAGATAAGAGAGAACTTAATGTCATGACAGACACTTTGATGGAGTAAATCCAGTTCTTGCCTTGGACTGTGATTGTGTGATAGGTTTCTTTCTGCACATTGCCCCACTCTGCCTTGCATACAAGCTCCCCAGAGTCGCCTTCCTTCGCAGTGAATCGATGAACGAGGCTGATAGGAGCTTGTTTGAGGATTCTTCTGTCCCTTGTCAGGAATACTGCAATGTCTTTCAGTGGACTCACAACTTTACAGACCACCTCAATTACATCCCCTTCATAGACATTTGAGAAGGGCAGCACATTCATAATTGGGGAAATGTAGAGTCCTGCAAGACAGAGCTCAGAACAATCAATCACATGCTCCTCGCTGAGACCAAATATTTTTCTGGTGCAATCCACTCACCTTTGACTATCACAGGAATCTCTTCGCTGCGGTTGGAGCGTCTGGGCCCAGAAACCAAATTGATCTCAAAGTCACATGTCAGGAAGCTATCTCCAATCACCCTCAAAATCAGTGTGGTCTCTGAGGAGTTCCCAGCAGGTGCTGTCTGCTTGATCTTCTGAGACTCTCCGCTCCTAAATGTTTGGTAAAACCGGAAGATGAGGGATCCCTTCTCCTCTGGGGCACTACAAGTGGCTATGAACTCCTCACTCTCGTAGGGCATAGTCTTATTCAAATGGAGAATGGGGGTCTGCAGACCTGAGCAGAAAAAAAACCCCCAGTCAAACATTAATTGCCGTGTCAGTCATTGATACATACCCACATTTTTCCCTCAAGTATAACAGCGCATAATATGTCCTTTTGCAAACACATTATGTTTGGATGATGGATGTTAACAGGTTTTAAAACTGCAGGGCCTGTGGACATTCTTGTATCACTATGATCAGCAACAATTACAAGTGTTCTAAATGAACAGAAATTATTAGAAATAGTGTATTTTGCTATAATTGGTAGAAAAGATCCACCCCATGGATATTTTGAGAACCCCTCTTTTGTACAGTTAATAAATATGCATTTATATTTAAAATGAATCCTTTGCTTTTAAGTTCAAATACATTTTATTACAACACATTGGTAAGTCGGAGTAATTAAATCTACAGCAATTTCAATTTTGAATGTCAGCAGGATTATTGTAACATAATTTAAGACTGGAATTATTATTTTGGGGTTTGCTACAGTTTGTTTGCTAATTTTAATACATTTTAATAATGTTAATAATAAATTAATTTTAATCTCCCTACAAAATGTGGAAAATTCCTTGACCAGGACACCAACCATTAAAAAAAAGAGCAGTTTCCATGGCATAACCTTTGCAAAAGATTCGCAAAGCCTGAACATCTGCTATGATTTCTATTGAATATATTCAGGTTTAGTTTTATAATATCAGTATATAGATTCCAAAATCCTTCACAACCAAAAGAAAAATCACAGTCAAATCCAACCATCAGTTTAGAATAATAATATCATAGCATCAAAACGTCATCTTCATGTCCAACATTACCTGTGACATCGAGTTTTTGGATGAAGCTGGCTTTGCTTTTGTCCTTGACTGTGACCCGACATTCATAATTACCAGAGTCAGCTGCCCTGGCAGGGTTTAGTTCGTATTCCACCAAGTCCTCTATGGTGGTAGATGAGTGGATGACAACATCGTCCCTTGTGAACTGGAATGTATGCGTCAGGTTAGGGATGCTGTCAAGGCTGACCCCAACCTGGCAGCGAATAATCACTGGCGTCCCGCTCTGAACCGTGCTGCTGGGTTTGATTGAAAGACCAACGGTGTCTATAGTGTATGCTGTAGATACACATGTCACATAGCAACACAAACATGCACAAGGGTCAGAAAGGAATAATGTCAGCTGGACTACATGAGTGGAAAATACAGAACAATAGTCAAGGTCACCTATTCCCTCTGCTAAAAAGCTGAAATCTAAAAGAGGGCACTCATAGGCTGCAAATCTACTGCAGGGAGAGCAGAAGATGCTGAATGAAGAAAAAAAAAACCTCAAATAAAAAGTGTGTGACCCTGCCTGACTCCTGTGGGAGAGTTGTGCTGATTTATCCCAGCTTTTGCTCTCCTTCAGCAAAAACAGTTCAGTATCACCTGCCTCAAGAGCTGTGAAACAATTACTTAGTCCACATCCTGAAAGTAGTCCTGTTAGTATTGGCTCCGTGGCAGAAGTGGGACCAAGGCAGTGAAAGATTCCAACTCAGCCACTGTAGGAGGTTTGTACAAACTGAGTTTAGAGTAACAGAGTTAATAATTTGTAAAATAATCATCACTCAAGATGTGCCAACTGGGTTTCATCCCGACAGGCATAAAACTGATGGAGGAAAATTTTCTGTTTCCTAAACTGTATACTTTAGTTTAACCCATCTATTACACAACTATGATGAGCAAATGGGCATGTTGTACAATTTTAATTTTCGTCATCTTCTAATGAAGAAATGTTGCTGTTTTCATGGAATCACTGTCTTTAAGGTGACCCTGGAGGTTGGTCTTCTACAAACCATATCATCTTGATTCAAAGCTCCACAAAAGCATGTTGTAAAGTTGGAGGGGGCATGGAATGTCACATTTAGATGACTCAAAATACTAGATAATGATTGATCTCTCAACAAGATCATTTTCAAGAACACATACAGGTATAGCAATTTTAAAGGAGTAATTCATTCATCATGGGCGGTATGGTGGCGCAGTGGGTAGTGCTGTCACCGCACAGCAGGGCGGTTCCTGGTTCACGTCCCGCTCTGAGCGGAGTTTGCATGTTCTCCATGGTCTGGGTTCTCTCCGGGTTCTCCTGCTTCCTCCCACCTCCAAAAACATGTGCTTCAGGTTAATTGTCCGGTCCCAAATTGACCGTAGGTGTGAGTGTGTGGGCGTGCGTGTTTGCATCTCTGTGTGGCTCCGCGGTGCACTGGCGTCGCGCTCCCCCACCTCACATCCTGAGCCAGCTGGGATAGGCTCCAGCACCCCACGACCCATGACAGCGGATGCAGAGGTTGTGAAAATGAATGAATGAATGAATGAATTCATTCATTATTTCCGGAAACATTACTTTCTAGCCCGGTGATCAAAAGATTGATCTCATGTAAATTCATCAAACATGAAAGAAGAGTCACAAGCTGCTTAGCTAACCCTAGTTTACAACATGGTTTGTTCAACCTCCAGTGCTCACTAATTAATAGTGAAATCTCTTTTTTAACGTGTAGTAAAATTGTTCTATGAAAGGATCGTTCATCATATTGTGACACAAGACACAAACACTTCAACCCAAATTTCTCGTGTTCTAATGCTATTCCAAATAGAATATACTGTGGTATATTCCTTCAAGCTCGTGCTGATTGGCAGTTTACCCAGCTTTACCTGACAAATAAAAATAGGTTCAAAAACTTCAAACTCAAGAGTTGAAAATAGCAAGGAGACCAGGAGTGCATGAGCCAATGCCCATTCCTGCTCAAAACAACTGTGAAGTGGTGAGAACTTGTAGTCTGTAATTCAACAAAATTGAATAATCTGAAATGATCTTTTCACGTCAGCAACTCTCTAGAGCAATTAACAATCAAGAATCAAACGTAATGTGATGTAGTATTACTTACATGACTGCCCTCTGGCACATTGCCCTGTGTTTGGAGAAAAGGAAAAAAGACAGAAGTGAGAGTCAGATTTACTGTAAGAACATCAGTTTTTCTTGAAACAGCAGAACCCTGGTTCCTTACAGAAGTGTAGGATACATGTGAGGAGCAGCAGCAGGTTGGGGGGTCTGGAGTCCATACTGAGTGTTGGTGGTTCACTATGGTATGATTAAAATACGGATAGTTGAGGAGACAGAGGCCAGAGGGGCAGTCAGAAGGACATGGGAGGGACAAAGGAAGGCAGAGGTGGAGAAACTGTGTCAGACAGTGGTGGAGGGCTGTTCCCTGTCTTATCATGTAAACTCCTTGTGCTGCTTGTCTGACTAGGAAATGGTTGTTAGTTCATCGGGAATTGACCATTTGTTGTGCTTTTTTGTGTGAAAGTAGAACAACTTGAACAAATCTGTTGAAACCCTCTGACTTTCTCAGTTAAGCCTAGTGTGGAGGGTGTTTCCTATTAATTCTACCACCATTATGATATAACTACGCATTCTGTGTTCACACTCAGCAATATTAGAGACTGGAGGGTTGATTTGAATCAAACTATCCACAACAACAGGAACCATGCAAGGGCCTGACTCTACTTGACCCAAACATCTCAATATATAATTGTTAACGCTGTTTGTTGTGTTTTTATTAAACTACTTAAAGTTTCCACTGAGTCATGATCACATTCCCAGTTAATGTGGATGATAACGGCACTATAAGATCAATATATTTCCTCTGGCAAAAAGTCCCTCTTGTTAAAACCATGGGTTGAAGGAGCAACAGAACCATTCAAAACATTCCATTCAGTCGAAGCTCTTACAATGTTGCAAGCTTTAAGGGCATGGTAATGATTTATATATCATCAGGCAACATAACATAATGCCAGATCCTCTTTTAATCTGCAATCCAGTTGAAGAAGAGTAGGCATTAATGCTGGACAGCTGTAGATTAATCTCAAGTACAGTGGTCGCTATGGATTCTCCATTAGAATAAGGAATCCTCTGAGGAGCAGTCACTCTACTCAGTACAGTGTATTCCTCACAATATCACTAACGGCAATATGTAGAATGGACTGCAATAGTAAATTCTCCATTTCGCTGCCAAATGCTGTACTGTGCAAAGATTTTATTGCTGAGAGGGTTGTTTTGATTTTATTCAAATTGTGTGTCCAAATATAAGTGAGGATACAATGCTGTGCTGCAACCTGCAATCCTTTCGTGTGACCACTAAGAGCTGCTGAAGACTAACCAGAGAAAGGTGCAGGAGAAGTCCACACGCTCTGCAGCTCTATCTGCATGACTCTCCCTCCCACATTCATGTGTCCCACATTTTACAAACAGCAAATGCTTTCAGGCTGCAGATAGGTACATTTTATTTTTCCCTGAGCTGATACAGAGGTGGGAGACTAGTGTGTTACAAGGACACAAACTGTTCCCTCTGACCATACATGGTCCTAATCAGCCTGGTCAGGCTAGTTCCCACTGCTTGTATTTGTTAACAGCACATTGAAAAGGGCTGCAGTCGTGTTATCCTGCTGTTGATGAAAGTATGTCCTTGCACAGCCAATAAGATAATGGTGTGGACATGTTTTTCAGTCTTTCTGATAATAGTCCCCAATGAAAATGTGAGCCCAGATGGAGATTTGAATGTAGATTTTGCATTTTTATGGGTGGGTTTCACATTTCATCCAACTTGACATTGTCTAACACTGCAGATGTTTGCTCAAAGTATGCAGAAATGATTGCTTCCAAGCTTGCCCCATGAGGCAGTTGTGTCCAGTCAAACATTAATTGGGTATTTTTAAGTCTGCTCATTACATGGATTGCAGAAGATGATCCACATTGAATGTTCTGTGTCAGCCAGCATGAAGGCAGAAATAGGACTCCCCTGGTGCCACTAGTGTCAAGTGTGCTAAGAGAGGGATTCTACAAATAACCCATTTCAGGAAATATCATTACCTGTGCAGCAAAATATAACAGAGCTCAAAGCTAAGAAAGTCTCAATACAGTCACAACCTGCACAACTCCTCTTTCCACTAACTTTGGCATTGTTTAAAATTGAGTTAAGCTAAATTAAGTTGGTGTGCTCATAGCACAGTGGTTTCAGCATAAACCCCAGGTATGGAGACTGTGGTGGCTATAGGTTCAGCTCCCACTAAAGGCCCTTTGCCTCATGTCAGCCTCACACTATTTCTCCTAATTTCATGTCACAATCACCAGCTGTTATATTCTATAAAAGCAAATTCAAAGAAAAAAGTTGATAAGTTCTGTAAGCAGTGAGCAGGCAGAAGGCTCAGGTTGACAGTTGTGTGCTACATCTAGTTAGAAGGGAAGACTGAAGCCCCTGAGCAAGGCAGGATGGTGCCTTGGCATTGCTCGGGGGGTGAGCTGGTACCTCCCACTGCCAGCTCACACTGCAGATGTTTTGGCCCACCCAGGTCTTGAATCGGCGACTTCCAGTCTCTAGTCCCAGACTTTGTGGACTGAGCTACCCCCAAATACATTTACTGTCCAAAAAATTTAAAAAAAGTGCTCCATAAACTTTATTAAAATCACAGCCCCCACTAACTTTATTAGGTTTTCAGCTGGAATGTGTAACAAATGTTCGCAAACTACAGAAATTGGTTGAACGGCATGTAAAGCTCAACTCCGGAGAGGTTTTTGTCTTTGGTTTGGATTGTGGTACATGCTGTAACAAAGAGGAATATTCAAACGCTTGCCTTGGAAATATTTTTTTCCAGTTAGAAAAATTGTAATTGCAAAATCTGTGTGTGGGTAGAGCATTTTAAAAGTGAACTAAAGAAATGTGCCTATATTACTGTAAATTACACCAGTACTGCAGGAACACATTGGAGGAGAAAGAGAAAGCTATGTGGAGAGTAAAAACTGAATTAGACTTCTACTTATGGGCTTATGTGAAATACTACAGAATAATAAAACACTCCATTGATATGTGAAATTTGCTCTGGCTCATTGGCAAATGTCTTCCTGACATTCATGTCCAGTTCCTCTGTAATGACGACTGCTGCCATTGCTCTTTTTGGAACCTTAATGACATTCTTCTTCTTCTTTTCCTTTCGGCTTTTCCCTTCAGGGGTCGCCACAGCGAATCATTTTCCTCCATCTAGCCCTGTCCTTTGAATCCTCTTCTCTCACACCAACTACCTTCATGTCTTCCCTCATTACATCCATAAACCTCCTCTTTGGTCTTCCTCCAGGCCTCCTGCCTGGCAGTTCAAAACTCAGCATCCTTCTACCAATATATTCACTATCTCTCCTCTGGACATGTCCAAACCATCTCAGTCTGGCCCCTCTGACTTTATCTCCAAAACCTCTAACATGTGCTGTCCCTCTGATGTACTCATTTCTGATCCTATCCTTCCTGGTCACTCCCAGAAAGAACCTCAGCATCTTCATTTCTGCTACCTCCAGCTCTGTCTCCTGTCTTTTCCTCAGTGACACTGTCTCTAGACCAAACAACATCGCTGGTCTCACCACAGTTTTGTACACCTTTCCTTTCATTCTAGCTGAAACTCTTCTATCACATATCACACACGACACTTTCCTCCACCCGTTCCATCCTGCCTGTACACACTTCTTCACCTCTTTTCCACACTCTCCATTGCTCTGGACTGTTGAGCCTAAGTACTTAAAATCCTCCACCTTCTTGATCTCTTCTCCCTCTAACCTCACTATTCCACTTGGGTCCCTCTCATTCACACACATGTACTCTGTCTTACTGCAGCTAACCTTCATTCCTCTCCTTTCCAGGCCAAACCTCCACCTCTCTAGGTTCTCCTCCACCTGTTCCCTGCTCTCACTACAGATCACAATGTCATCTGCAAACATCATAGTCCATGGAGATGCCTGTCTAACCTCGTCTGTCAGCCTGTCCACCACCATAGCAAACAAGAAGGGGCTCAGAGCTGATCCCTGATGCAGTCCCACCTCCACCTTGAACTCCTCTGTCACACCTACAGAACACCTCACCACTGTCTTACAGTCCTCATACATGTCCTGCACCGCTCTAACATACTTCTCTGAGGAACCTTAATAACATTATATTGCATAAAATAATCTCCACATTTGTGTTAACTGTTCCAGCTACAGTCAAATGTTCAAAAAACCAGGCTACATCTCCTCCTCTCCATGACTGTGTGTTTTCACTGAGTGTAGACATTTGCATTCTCTGAGGGTTTGTGCATCTCTTACTGGATTGGATGAAAATCCCAATCAATGATGTAACCCATGACTTCAAAACAGGTGATCCATTCCAAATTGACATCTTTAAGGTCAGTATTTATTAGAATATTTTCTAGAAATTTGAATCACTTGTGCTTTGGATATTTGGATAGCCCTAGCTAAACTATGTAGCCGATGTTGAAGTCACAATTTCACATTTTTACACATATGCAATGTACAGTATACAATTATGCAAATCCAAAAGAATTTGTTGCTACAACTATGTGTGATTTTCTCCCAAACTTAGGAAAACCGGAAAACGTATGACAGGAGCATTAATTAATGCAAAAGTTAATGTTAATGTCTACCGAAGGTTAGCAAATATGTTTAGCTCATATTCAGTAATCTAATGCCATATGTTTTCAGCTTTAACCGGACTGTACTAATGTTAGCTAAATATCAGGGAGAGATATGCAAGTTGTTGGCCTCCTTTCCTTGAATGAGTGATGACTGTGGACTGCTTCTTCTCTCCACTCTTTCTTTCACACCCATCCACTACTGTAATGGAGTAAGTTTTTACTGAAGGTTTTGGTTGCCTTGGGAGCAACGTTGTTTTTATTTACAAAAGGTTTCACACTATACAAAACTGAACAAGCATTTTTGCTGATGATTTCTATGTCCTCCAATGTGAACAATTTCACTTAAAGAAGTATAGTGTCCCAGCAGGGTGCACTGTGGCACATTTCTCATTGATTCCATCCAAATCTGCCATAATGGGACTGGAGTTGGCCAACAAGAGTTTCAAAAGCACAAAACCTGTCTGCTGTTTTTCCGTGTCTAAATCAGAAAGTCTGAAAGTTTAAAAAAGAATAAAAATTGTGAGGTGATGTGTGTGTGTGTGATTCTTTATGTCTCCTGTATCTTAGTGAAAGCGTCTGACTTTTGAGTGCAGGTGCATGTGTGTTGTCTCCTCAAACCAAAACACAAACTTGCTAAGGGTCATGGTGTAAATGATATCTTTCCCCCAAACTCTTTACTGACCTTATTCCTCTCAGACTGTCAAACAATTTCTGGTGTCAAACTACTATTGGACTCAAGCATGCAGACATGAAACCTCTATAATGACACAGGAACAAAAACCAGTCATCATCTTCAGATTACCACCGCTGTATCCGCCGCAGCGGGTCACGGGGAGCCGGAGCCTATCTCGGCAGCATAGGGCGTGAGGCAGGGGACACTCCGGGCACGACGCCAGTGCACCGCGGAGCCACACACAAAGACATACAACCATACACACACACTCTCATTCCTACGGGCAATTTGGAACGGCCAATCAACCTGAAGCACATGCTTTTGGGAGGAAGCCGGAGAACCCGGAGAGAACCCACGCAGACACGGGGAGCTTAAAATGATTTACTGTAACAAAGAGGAGTTTCAAAATGCTTGCCAAGGAAACATTTTTATTTCTGCGGTTGGGTAATTTGTAATTGCAAAATCTGTGTGTGGGTAGACCTGAGAAGTGAAAGAAACTGTGGTCTGTATGCCTTCCTTCATTTCAAACACAAATAATAGTTTGTGCAAGAGATGAAAAATGCACAAAAAATTAAAGACAATGGCTTCACTATAGATAAAAGTTTTAATAGTAATATAAGAAATTTACCTATGTCGCTCTCAATTACACGAGAACTGCTTTAACACACGCCTGAGAAGAAAAAGAGAGTTATGGGATGAGTAAAAACTGAATTAAACTTCTACTTATGTGACATACTACAGAATAACAAAACACTATATTGATATGTGAAATTTGCTCCTGCTCATTGCCAAATATCTTCCTGACATCTTTGTCCAGTTCCTCTATAAAGATGATTGCTGCCATTACTTTTTTTGGAACCTTAATGACATTATATTGCATAAACTAGTCTGTACATTGAAAGTGTGTGCTTTCTTTTAACTGTCACAGCTACAGGCAAATGAGCAGAAAGCCACTCTACATCTCCTCCTGCCTAGCATGTTTTGACAGAGTTAAGCCAGTTGCATCCCTTGAGGGTTTGCGCATCTCTTACCAGGTTGGATGAATTGAGAATGGGAACTGTGTTGATAAGGGACAATGTGGAGATGTTTCTGCCTCTGGCGCAGCAGCCTGCAAGAGCTGAAGCTTTGAGGCTATCTGTTGCACGCAACCTCTTCTACGTTGTCTGCTCAAGTGTCATTACTCCTGTTTCTCTTGTTTATTTACTTTTCTTTCCTTTCATTTCATCTTTATCACACTCAATCTATATTCCACTGTCTGTTTTTGCAATGCTTTTCCCCTTTCACTCTTTTCTAAATAGGTCTTATCGCTGACTTTATTCCTCTCTGTCTCCGTCTGTCCCCCTTGTTCCACCCACCTCATGTCTGCTGAATCAATAATAAATGATCTGAGAGGCTTGGATGTGACAGGCTCTCTGAATTCACTCTCACAGGCTTACTGGAGAGAATCACACAAAGCTCCAGGTCCTGGTACAGCAGCAGGTTTACAGTGGGACAATGAAGCAGAGGTGACACGCTGAAAAGTCATGCTCATTGTTCCGTACTGAAAAACATTAACGGATGTGTGCATCACGGCACAGCTAGCCTTCAAACCTCCACTTGCTGCTCTCTCACACAGCACATGCATCACAGTGTGCAGTATGCGGACAGCTCCATCACAACTACCTCAGGGGGTTATTTCTCTGAGTCACATGCTGTGTACTCACCACAGAGAAAAACCTGGATCCAAGGCCTCCTCACGTTCACATGCTGGTTTGAGCATGAGCCTAACTCATCTTCTGTCCCATGCCTTTTTCTCTTCATTGGAAGATGCAGCAGAATCTAACATAGGCTGAAGTGTCCTTGAGCAATGCACTCTAAAATTATACATACAAGCACATTTAAAAAGATATTTAAAAAAAGTAAAAATAATATGCTTTCATCCACCCCTGTTGTACGATTACATTATGAGCTGTGTGCTTTTGACATTTCCATAAAGGTTAAGCAGATGGATAGAAATGCACTTTGTTCAGTTTTTGTTTAGTTTTTCCCCTTTGCAGTGGCTATTCTTCCTGGTACAAAAGAAATCACAAAAAAACATCCTGAATATCCTGACAAATTCAATTTAAACTAAAAACATCACAATAATTAATCCTTACAAGAATCTTGACACATACAATAACTGACTACCAGCGGTGGGTGAGAGTCCTTTGAGTGGTTTCCTTCACAGTTTATCAATCATCCTATATTTGGAATTAGGAATTTAATTTGTTGAACTATTTCAAGACAGTAATTCAAACTGTTTATTATTATTATTATTATTATTATTATTATTATTATTATTATTATTATTATTATTATTATTATTATTATTATTATTTTGTTTGTTTGTTTTATAACTAGCTGCACTGCAATGTAAGTACTTATGTTCATTAATATTTTTAATCTAATTTCTTTATTATTTTTTTATTTATTCCTGTAGTTCTCCAAATGCAATTTTGAGCTATTTAAAGATATTTTGTTCATTAAAATACCTCAACCAAATTCAACATACTTTTTAAAGCAGCTCGGTGGTTCCCCAGGTAAAACCTTGCATTTCCAATAAAGCCTCCAGCTACAGTTATCAAGCATCCAGGATCTGTTTACATTTGGCTTTAAAACACTATAATTAAAGTTGATATACTGTTGTTTTACAACCAGCATTAATGCAAGACCGCATTACCTACATCCTACTCAATTTTCTGTCTATGATAGGTCTCCTAATGGAGATGCTGAGCTTGGTTCCACATACCTCACATTCTTCTTGTGCTACCACAACCAGGACCAAAGTGTCAATCGTTTTATTGGAATGCCCTATCAAATCCCACGGGAAAAATGCCGACAATAGCTTTAGGAATACAATGCGTGTGTGTATGTGTGTCATGTACGCGAGATTATTGGTGGAGAACAAGCTCAAAATAGCCTCCTCCGTACAGAGCTCTCTCCAGAGAGGAGAATCTTTGTTTGGGTACTCATACATCATGAGATAGATGCTGGTTTGTCTTCAAAGTAAAGTGCTGACACACTAGAGTGAAGAAGAGTCTGCCCAGCAATGAGGGAGGCAAAGAGAAGGCTCATGATCTGTCATGGAGGTGTATTGTTAGTGCTCCAACTTCAGAGGCTGAGCAAATGGTGAAATGATATTCAGCATATCTTATTTTAGTTTTTCCTATGACACCCAGAACATGTTTGCAGTTGTTAGCTGAAGGAGGATGCCTGTTCAGAGGTTGGATTTATTTCACAAGATAGTCTCTCCAGCATCAACAAGAGAATGTATCAATCCTCACGAGAGCTGTTCCACCTCAGTGAATCATGAGTTCTGGTTAAAGTCTGCGTTTAACCCCAGATGAAATCTTGAGGGTCCATCTAATGGTAGGAGGGCATCTGGGAGAACGTGCTGACAATCCATACGCTCATTATGGTAAATCCTATGATAAAAGGCTAGAGTCGCTCCTCTGCAGAATCACAGTACAGATCTCAGTCAGACTTAGAGCATTGTGTAAGAGGAGAGAAAAGCGTGCTTCTGTACACCTACCACACAACATCTCAAGAGTTACTGTGTGCTTGACACTTTAGAAATATTTCAGATTGCAAATTTAGAATAAGTGCAACATTTTTTAAATTGTAACGTTTTGCCACAAAAGTGGCAATATTTATCATCTGTATTATTTTGGCGTGTTTTCCCTAATGTTTGCAATCCTGGCTGATCTGCTGTTCCTAGCATCATGCAGCGAGCTGAGCTACGTCAGGTACAGCTAACAGAAGTAGCCTCTGATTAGTGAATAGATGCATGATTTCCCTCTGTGAGTTGATTCCGTGTACTTGGACAGAAAATAAATTGCTAGATAAACTGAATAAAGGTCATGAAGTTTTTCACTGAAGCAGCAGCAAAGTATTTTTACCACTGAGCTGCAGTGTATTTGAAGTTTCTCTTCACCGTTAAATCATGAAACTATTGTGCAAATACAGATAGCAATATGGCCGAATCTACACGGCTTGACATTTTTGCTTATTTCCCCAGCAAATGTCATAACAAGTGATTTTTTATAAAGAAAATACCAGCACACAGGGGAGATGCACTTGGTGACAAAAGTGTTAATAGAAAGGAAGTGCAGAGAAAGTAATTTACTATTGAGCGTGAACATGCAGTGTTACATAACTCTAAGCATTTGTCGAGTTTGGCCTTTATAGCAGAACAATGTGTCTCCTTTGGAGGGAACACTAATTAGCTGGAAAAGACACAGGACAAAATTAAGTTAAAATGGATGATTTTGGCTCTGAATTACCCTCTGCCCCCCCTTGGCAAATTAAATGCTGAAAATTTACATCCTAATTTTAAGTGTCTCTATTTACTTCAGTGGAGCATCCCACCAGAACATGAGTCAATCAAAATGTCCTTGAATACAGAGGGAGAATAAACAGGACGAAACACATCTTAATCTGTTATTTAGTGCCAACAAGCCCCCACATGTACCCTGAAGTCACTGCAAGGGACCAATTAAATGCTAGATCCAAGCAGCAACCTTAATCAAATCAAAAGAACCATTGTTAAAAGATACTTTTCAATGTTACTGTAATTAAAAGGAAGAAAAATCCAGATCTCATAACACACTAAAGAGTTCTGAAGAGCCTGAGGGAAGACTGAACATGAGAAACTCTGTACATTCTTGATTAAAAGCTCTGCTTCCACTGCACTTTCCTCCAGGTCAGGTAAGGATAACGTCCAGCTCTGCAGTCGGTCTGAGGTCCACCTATAGGCCACCTTGATGCAGATGGAGAGAGGGCAGCTGAAAAAGGCGAGTGAGGATGACTTTCTTAAGTTTCCTGGAATTCGTCCCCTGGTTATAAAACCCAACTGCTGGTTTAGAAAGTTGTATAAGTAGTAATATAAAAGAATAAATTTTTAAATAATATTATAATATATGACTGCTCCTGAAGAAGGATTTGCTTCCCAACTATCCATGTTCAAATAGTCACCTTTGAACTTCTAAATTTTTGATTATACTTTTAATTATATTTAATCATAGATACGTACACACATAATTCACATTCTTGGCAGGTGTATTTCTTTTGACAGACACTTCCCGCACGTACGTTGGTCTGAAAAGCTGTGTAGCTCAAACTGGACTTTAGCTGTGAGTTTACTCTGGTTAAAAAAAAAGCAAGGCGTGAATTCGGTTCAACAGCCAATCAATGATCAAAGATATATTTCAATGACACAGACATGCACATGCACACGCACACACACACACACACACACACACACACACACACACACACACACACACACACACACACACACACACACACACACACACCCACACACACACCCACACACACACACACACACACACACACACACACACACACACACACACACACACATACACACACATACTGTACATATGTCATATATGTATAAATTACCATGTTTTATTTTAATGTTTAAGTTTTTAAATGTTAGCTAACAATATATAGACAGACCTAATAAACAACTCAGATTTCTTAAAATAAAACTCATGTCACTTTTCTCGTCTCTCTCCTTTTATTGAGCTGAGGAATATGATGTCCATATGGGAACCTCTTGCTGTAGCTGGAACATTCAACCCTTCAGTCGGAAAACACAGCCTGTCTCTGCCTTTCGATCAAGAAACATAAGCTGCATAATCAATCATTTGTAAACTTGTATCAAACTTGCACTCAGCCATGTTCGGGTTTGTTCAGCATTAGTTTAACCGAAGATTAAATCCGGACAGAGCAGTCCACTGCTGATCTAACTCTCTTTATGTTGATTTTTTAAAATTTATTTCCCTGGAACACAATCTTGCAGAAGAGACCCGTCATGAATGAAATACGATTTTATTTAACAGTAGTCAATTTCTCTGGATACCTATGCTGAGAATATGTGTTTCATTGAATCATTTTTGCTCTATATTTCATCATCTGCACAAAAAGCAGAGGGGGGATCAAAATCTGCTCAACTCAAAATTCAGGATAGGTTAGACTCACAATGAAGCCCCACCACTCACATATACAAAGACAAGATATGTGATATTTCAGTTACATATAAATATGTTTCTTCATTTGAAAAAAAACCAAACCCAATATGACTGCAGAGCTTCAGACCACCATCAACACTGAAAAGTCTCACAAGGAGGGAGGGACCATGGAAGGAGGAGATAAAAGCATGTGATGGAGAACAGATGCACTGCAGCACTTGACTGTCTGCTCGGTTTGAAGAGACTGATTATAGTGCTAAGAGGAGGTGAATGTCTCCAAACCCTTAGATGGAAATGAGACCCACCAGGGTTTGGAGTGATGGAAGAAAAAGAATGAAGAAAAAAAAGTTTTTTCTTCTTTGTCCTTAACCTTTTTGCCTATTTCCAGAGACAAATTGCAGAGCAGATGAAAAGACCAAACAAGCCAATAATCAACGTGCTGAACAAAACCTGAGACCTCTGCTGTGTTGTATTCAGACATGAGACTTGTTATCTGCTTTGAAACCTCGCTCCAGCCATTCATGTCTCTTTGAAATCACCAGAGAGATGTGTTGCATTCCATCTATTCATTTCATGTACCCTTGGTTCTTCTTGATGTATCCAAGCAAAAAAAAAAAAAAAATGACAGGGAGTTTTGTTAAGGATTGATAATAGAAAATATCTGTGAAGAACATAAAGAAACTGTAACCATAGTAATGGCTCTGTCAATAATGAGGAAGCTCTCTTCAGGGCAGTCCTCTTCATCTGTGAATAACAAAAGGATTCAAAGATGCTAGTGAATAGCTTTGATTTCACGGGATCAACAGGGAAAAAAAGATGAATGTGCTATGATGCATAGAGTTCATAAACAAGATGAAAAGCAACAACCCACCTATGCATGCCCTGTACCCTGAGGTTGATTCTGACCAGGGAGACGATCCGGTCATCAACTCTTTGAGGACCACGTACAGTGGATGGTGTATGACTACTGCAGATATTTAAAATACATTTATTTGATATTCCTATTACCTCTATATTCTTATTCTGGAATCAACCTTCTATGCATGTTATCAGATCACCAGTAGCAGCTCTGGTGAAGATTTTTGATGGATAATTCTCAGTATGGTGCACGGAAACATGTCAAATAACACAAACACCCTTGCTATGCTTCTATTAAACCTTTCTAGTCTGAGCAATTCACACATACTCATACAGTGGTGGCATATGTGCCATACAAGGCACCTCCTTCTCATTAGTAGGGGTAACCATTCACACAATCACTTACACACCATTGGAACAGGGATGGTGATCAAACTACTGATGTTAACAGCCAGTCTCCAATCCCCCTCCAGTCTCATGTCCAAAGTTGACCAAGTTGGATCTGAGGTTGACAAAGTCAACCATGATGATCTAGGGCCCCAGCTCCAAAGTACCAATCCATACCACCTCTGCAGACTTCTACAGACTTTCTACATTACACACTTGCATATGTAGAAATGTGCAGGTTTTAGGAGGACACCATATCATACGTGCTTTTCAGTTTTTACTGCCAATTATAGCCAGTCACACTGGCTTTTTGAAAGCAGAACTGTGTGTGAAGAAGAACAGATTCTGAAGCAGCGTGTACAGAAATAAATGTTCTCTTCAGGGAAATGGATTGCAAACATAATTATGCACATTTCTTGACCTATCTGGACATGTCCTCCTTTTCCATGTATAAAAATAGACGATCGACGACCCACCAGATCAACACATTGAATTTATGAAAGATACTGTACATTAATTGGCCATGATGAATTCAAAATGAGTTGATTTGATGTAGTTATCCCTAGTGGGTGAACTATGAAAGAAAATGGAGATATGTAAAGCAAATGTGAGAGAAACCAGGCCAAGAGGAAAAACAAAACAAAACCGAGATTAAGTTTTTAGGACCTATGCTCGCCTCTCTCAGGGGTTAACCCTGGATCTTTGTACTGCAGCAAAGCACATGGCTCAGGTTTGTTCTGCACAAAACCCCCTTGTGGCACAGAGCATGAGGCGTGCGAGAGGCTGAACAAGTCAGGGACGTGCTGCGCCATTTTCTAATTAATTCGGAAAAAATCACACACACATAAATGTAGGAGCTGCAGATCGGTTCATCATTAATTCAAAACATATGTGGTTAAATGAGATGATTCATCAGAACTACCCATGATATTGAATTCATTGAGTGGTTGGTATGCTTCAGAAATCATTACACGCGTTGATTTAATGTAGAGTTAACAAGTAGTTCTTGAGTGAATAATTCCACCGTAGATAACATGAGTTATTAGAGTACATAAGACACGGTTTTAATTACATCAGAGACGGCATGGTGCATCTATTTAAAATGAATGTGGCCTTTTCCTGGAGAACAGGTTGCCAGATGGAAGCAAACCTACATTCTTTTGACCCCTAACCACAATCCTTTCCAGTCACCTCTGACGTATCCTGAGCTCTCATGCACTCTTCAAAAACTTTCTCGTGGTTGTTACGCTGAGATATTCTGTTTTAAAATGAATGTAGTATTAAAGAGGGCTCAGACAGGTGTCAACACACACACACAAAATATCTATCTGCTGTAAGATCAAAGTACACATATTTTTTTAGAAACGGGTTAATGTTGGCATAAACCACAGGAACACGCAAGAAAATATTTTAAAATGAAAAAAAATGCTTGTAGCTTTTGGTCTGGAGATGTAATCATCATGCAGGAGTGAATTTGATCACAGAAGGTGATGAAATCCAAGATACAAACCTGGTTGCTCAGTAAATATTACCTCAAAAGTTCAATTTTAAACGATTACATTTAGTTTTTCCTCATCAAAATCAATCGGTGATTGGGCTGGGCCATGAGTTTGACATGTGTATAGAATGTTACAACCCTTAACCGTACAGTAACTATACTAAATACTTTAGTATCTACTGTAGGTGAGGGTTGATTTACTCATTTTAAATCATCATCCTTTATTAGATTGGTCCTCCCTTGTTCGGATTCCATTTTTGCTAAGTGGAAACAATAAACTCATCCTTAATTTTTTGTTACATTTTTTGTCCATGCAAGTAAAGTGGAATATACTTAATGACCTGCTGATGGTTACTGTAAGTTTCCCCAAAATATTTTGCATGAACAGGACAGCAAATTTCTATTTCACATTAACTTTAAGTATGCATGTCTATATGTATGTATGTATGTATGTATGTATGTATGTATGTATGTATGTATGTATGTATGTATGTATGTATGTATGTATGTATGTATGTATGTATGTATGTATGTATGTATGTATGTATGTATGTATGTATGTATGTATGTACTGTATGTATGAATGTATGTATGTATTTATTTATTTGACATTATACAGTAATAGTCAAGAGGCTTCTGCTAGAATCTTGGGTTGCACAAAAACTGGAGAAATATCCACAGTTCAGAAATACCTCCAGGACAGACTATGCAAATGCATAAGCACAATATTAAAAATCTAAATGATCTGAAACACCCAACATCCAGAAGTGAAGCAATAAAATAGGAGACATGGCTTCCTTGGTTTTACCTCTTTTTGATAAAAGTAAGTTCACAATGCACTGCAGTGGCTGAGAAGAAATTAAAGTATGCACAATCCTCTACTGATTCAGGATTCTAATTCAGATCTAATTTTAGCCTTTTGAGAAGAAAAGCAAAACTGAGCAAACTTTTTAGTATGCAAGGAACTATGTTCAAGTGTTGCAATGCACCAATCCTGTCATTCATGCTAAAAATCACTAGTGAGTATGAAACAGAGTAAGACTTTCTAGTTTAGTTCAGGTACACACACACATGCACACACACACACACACACACACACACACACACACACACACACACACACACACACACACACACACACACACACACACACACACACACACACACACACACACACACACACACACACACACACACACACACACACACACACACACCCCAGTTCAGTTAACTCATCTTGTAGTAATCCTGATCCAGCCTGGATCATTTAGGTCCTGCAATAGTTAAAAATGTGTGTTACAACCTTGACAATTTATTGATGGTTAAAAGGAATTAACTTAAGTCACTCTCCACTTCATGTGAAGGATACTGTTGCAGCTGCTGACAGGAAACCTCCCTGTTTACATTTCTCCCTTCAAATGAAGCACTAATGTATGAATATACTCTTTGCAATGTCTAACTTTTGCATGGGAGAAATGACTTAAGAGAAAAACTAGTCAAGGTATGAGGCCAATGGTGCCTGAGTTCTACCACATGATAATTTATTATAATAGATGTCAGGCTGAGGAACACACAACTCTGACTTGATTTTTTCCCCCTGAACTTTACCTGAACTGCCTCGAAAGAGAAAAAACTGCATATGCACAGTTGTGTGTTTGAGAATTCACACTGCTGTGGGGCTCCAAAGGCTATTTGGGTGTTGCGGGTGCAAATCACCCTCATCGATGCATGGACGTTATAAAAACAGTTTTGTTCTCATCCACAGTCCATACTCGAGACTGACTGACTTTGTCGCACGGCGTTACTGTTGATAATGCTGCAGCGAATCCTGGACTTAAAAAAAAAGTTTACAGAAAGAGAGCCTGAGTTGAAGGCTTGGGGCAGCTTCATCCTGGTGGGAGGATACAAGCTGACACACATATTTCTGAAGATGTTAAAGAAGGACAAACCCCTGTCTGTGCAGCCAGTGATTATTGTGGCGATGGCTCAGACAACGTCCCTCCTGCTGCAGAGAAAGTGGGGACACAGCAAAGCAATGGCATTTACCCACAGGTCTGTCACTTTACAACTTTACAGCAGTGCATAATGAAAAGAGTATGACGATTGTAATCAGATGGAGTGACATGCAGCTGCAAGGAGGGATTAGAGTGGTGAATATAAACATAGAATCCCTCAGGTTTCAATTAAGGATTTTAATTATAGCTAAGCACAGGGCATTCATGTCTGCTGTGTGGTATCAAACCAAATACATGACCAGCGGAAGACTCAAGGGAAATCTGTGTAAAGTAATTTAGAGGCAAGAACCACAGGCCAGTTTTTGTTACATACTTTGCAAAGACACACAGCAGAGGTGGACTTAAATCACACCCTGTCCTCAACTTTGATTTGTCTCAGGTTATCATTGTCCTCTAAGTCATATCTTTTAATCCAGTGATGGGTAAATTTTATTAAGTATTTCCAAGTTGGTTTTGTGAATGCAAAAGCCATAATCATGATATGTAGGACTGTGTTGCAGATAGGTTTTATAAAATCCTGTACAGTCTGACAGACTGAACTCTCAATCCAACTGAATTTGACAGTGCTTTTTGATCAAAATTTAATTCATCATTTGAGCGGAATAGTTCATGATATGTAGCCACTGCGGGTTCAAGATGAAGTCAAAGTAATATTGATGGGATCGGAAATCAGAACTCAAATGCAGAAATATGAGATTGAATATTCTCTCTTGTAGAGGATTGGGTCAAATATGCTTTCAGACCGGAATGTGTTGCTCTTGTGCAAAATAAAGTAATGTATAAGAACATGAAAGGAAGAGGAACAACCTGGATTCAGTATTTATGGGAGTTGGTGGCAGCAATCTGTGTGGAATATACTGAGGCTCATTATGCAGCCACCTCCTGGACTGATCCTGGTACTGATGAACGATAATTCTGTCAGTGAACAGGAGTACATAGGGTAGAACAGAGGTGGGGCTGATTACCAAGCTCAGAAAGGAGGAGTATTCTAATGATTCTTATGCCTAATTATTTTTTTTGACCAAATATACCTGAGAAGAATAAGGTTTTTTTTTCTTTTATACAACCTATTAGCCTTGGCACATTAGGAGGTAATTGCATTCAGGGGTGGCAAATAGGAGATGAAGAATGAGATACACCAAAGATGCACTTCCTACTACAATGTTAGTCATTTACTGGCAGTTACAGCTTATTGACGTAAATACACAACTCATTTGTGAATTCTCGTAAATCACAACACAATACTACCCACAAGTTTGTAGTTTGTATTTGAATGTATTGTATGTGTCCTGTTATAACACAGTGAACTCTGATACTACCGTGTTGGTTTGTCATTTAAGGCACAGGGGTGACAGCTAATGGTCTGTGTTTTAAATGAACATGAACGCACAAGGTTTTCAGCTGTAAAATAGACCTGAGCCTCACATCTATTTCATTAAATCTCTTTCCTTGACCATCTCTGAACATCTGGCACTCAAAACGGAAGAAATTTATGAAATTGTTTGTTTCACTTTAAGGTTTTTTTTTCTACACTATACATTTTAACTTCCCAAGATGTTAACGGTTAACAGGGAGTGCCATTCTCTCATTATAAGTCACAGTTTAAAGCATATGTATGCATGGAATATAACAGTAGAACACAGCTGCAATCTTTTCAAATTTTCATCAGTGTGGGTAGAATACCTACAAAATTAAAAAAAATTTTGGATGACTGTTGAGAAGTGTAGATATAATTGAAACAAAACAATTTAGTTGAAAACCTGCAGCAAATTTTTCATGTCCGTGCCTGTGTGATTGCCTCAGAGAAGGAGATTTTACTTCTGAATGAATAATTGATCTTCAATGGAGATCAAATGAGGAAAAATTCACACAATCAAACACATGACATGCAATCTGCGACTCCAGCCTGGTGCGTCAGCTTGATAAATACTGAACATTACAATACATGTGTTTGATGCTGAATGCATCAAATCTGCACCAGGAAAAAGTATGAAAGCTTGTTCAATAATGTGGTTCTCAATTTTTTCCATTGGATTGATAGAAAGCGTAGATAGGGTCTGCATGCAGTACACAGAATTAAGTGACATTGGACAGAATAGTGCACAGGAAATTAAGGGTTTAGACTGTAGTTTTTTACTCAAATTGAGGATAATAAAATGTATCTGATAATAAAGTGGCCTCTGTGATGGATTATTATCAAAAGAACAGGAATCAGAGCCCCACAGAGGGTCCTAACTGCACTACATTATGCAGTTATATTCTTATATCACAGATTGGGTCCTAATTCCCATTACAGTCAATCAATGGAGGCTGGACCCATCGTAAAAATGGTTTAAAATGTTTCCTAATATATCACCTTAAAAGTCATCTTTAAGAGAGCCTTTTTAGTTTGGAAATAAAACTGAATTTTTCATGCAGTGAGATCATACAAAGTCAATGTCAATGCAAAGACAAAGATGCAAATCAGTCTACACAACTACGTAAATCCAAGTATTCAAGTGAGTTAAAGTGAGCTTGTGCCACTGGGTTGGTGGACACATACAGTTGTGTGGCGAGGACCAGGTGGAGCGCCTCCAGAGAGCCGCTGGTCTTTGGAGGAGACAGCTGGGTGTTGGAGTTATTAATACCTGCAATGACATCAGTCTGCTCTCATCTGGACCCATTTACCAGCAGGAGGAGAGCTCAGAGTTCTGAGATTAAAAGGTGGATTTAACAACTCAATCTGTCTGCAGCAGTGAGAGCCAGATGTATGTAGGTTGAGGGTACTGCAGACTGAAGGGTAAATATTATCTCAAAAAGAGAAGAGAAGAAAGGTAATGACACTCTCTGGGACTAGGTAATGGCTAATGAACAGTAAATAATTCTTCTTTGATGAATAAATATGTAATATGCAGTATATTGCTATCACACAGTGATAGTGCTTTTGAAGAAGACTTTAGATTTGAATCCCTTCAGTAGAAAGAGTTTATAATTTGTCTTTTGGTCAGACTGGCAGGACCCCAGTGTCTTGTACAGAAAGGTCATGGAAACTACAACATGGCTTGATTAGATTTTAAATATAGTTGGGTTTAAGCACCACGGTGCACCGACGTCGCGCCCGGAGTGTTCCGTGCCTCTTGCCTGTAAGTCCGCTGGCATAGGCTCCAGCAACTCTCATGACCCACAAAAGTGTAAGAACAGGATAAAGTAGATGAATGAATGAATGAATGAATGAATGAATGAATGAATGAATGAATGAATGAATTTAAGCAACTGAGGCACTGGTCATTTTACTGTAACACTTTCCAGAGCGCTGTCTTGCAAAGATGACAATTGTTGTTGGTGATGCAACTCTGTTTTCTCTGTATCTGTCAGATAATCTGAAATTGACACCTTGATTTACTCCAGAGCTGAAGTGAAAATGGATCATATCTGACATCTTTTGGCAGGTCAATATGGTCAAAAAGGAAAATGGGATTTAAAAAAAAAAAAATACTGCAAATGCTGTTTTATCCTAAATGTATTTGTGTTTGCTAATTGTGTTGTACTTTTATGGTGATAATAACATTATTTCCAACAGGTTTCTATTTGCTGCAATTCACTATGGGCCTTGTACAGCTTACTTGAGAACAACAGAGTGGGCATGAGTTAAAACTGACTGGAATCCTGAACTGCAGCCGCTTGTCATGAATTCAGTCACATTAAAATGTTCATCTTATTCACACAGTAAAAATTTGCAAAAGAATCTATAAACTTGTCAACTTTATTCTCTTGATAATTTCCCATGTCTAGATGGGAGGAGTAATATGCTGAATAATGTATAAAAACATGTCTAGCATTTATTCACCTTTTGAAGACAATTAATCTGGTATATCTGTGTTACAGCTAGCGACAGACCTTGGTGTACCCATTTCTTTTCTACCATAAAAGGAGGCGAGATCATGAACATGTAACACCCCTAATATTATCATCATCCCTTTTGAAAGTCTGCCTAAGTTGAAGCTCTGTGATACTCAGTGCACCAACATTAGCTCCAACTTTCCTCTATACTCCTGACAGGCCTAAGTGCTGGTGAGAGCTGTCAGTGATAATTCGCTTTGAAGAGAAGGATTTAAGTGTGTGAGAGAATTCTGTAAACAGCCTCATGTTTTTCTCCTCTCACACCCAAAATTTGAAATGCATGTGGTGAAGTCAGCTGTTGTGAAGGATAGTGGTGGATGCTGCTTGCCTTATTCCCAAATCTCACCTGGAGTGCTGCAAAGCAAGCCAGGAACATGAAATGAGAAGCATGTTACCAAAACAGCAGTGGGCTAGACCCCCCTCCCCCCACTCAGGCGTGATTTGAAAAGATGTTTTGGCAGGGAGGCTTTAAGAAAGGCACGGCTCTTGCGTTGGTCGGCCAAGCGCAGAGAGGCGTGGAGCAACTCAAGGAA
This sequence comes from Antennarius striatus, assembly GCF_040054535.1. Taxonomy (NCBI): domain Eukaryota; kingdom Metazoa; phylum Chordata; class Actinopteri; order Lophiiformes; family Antennariidae; genus Antennarius; species Antennarius striatus. Next base: position 9,554,595 of record NC_090791.1, on the reverse strand, counting down.
GAGCGGCAGCAATCTGCCTCACCCTGACATGCACCTTCCTTCGGGAGACCCTGACAGTGTTGTTTCATGTTTTTGCTCTTTTTTTTGTCTGTCTTCATTTTACCTTTGCAAAACAACATCATTTGTCAAGAGAAAGGACTTTTCCATCTTTCTGTGGTTATACAGCTTTGCCTGCTCAGACTGTCAAAAGTATTGGAGTACTAAAACTCATATTTAAAAAAAAATCTTATATATCCATTTTAAGCTATTAAGTATTAAAACAATAAAAAAACATGTTTGGTTCGAGAAATGATTGTGTCAAGTCATGCCATGTCTTGTGAAAAGTGCACAATCACAGGGGCATCAATCATGTCCTGATGATGTGACATCAGGTTAAAGGTTTGTGGATGATTTACATCCTTTTTTCTCTGTGCAGTATTGAGAGCATTTAATATGGCACATGAGAACAAATCATCGTATTAACTCAGTTTTAAAAGCACCTCTAACCCCGCAGAAAACACCCAACAAGTGAGTGGCAGATTAGAGATTCTCTTCAAACCAAGTGACAACTACTCCTTAACATAATCAGATAACTGCGCTTTAGTCAGATTGATCCATCAACATGATGCATTGTGGGATTTTCAAGCTATCCCTTGAGTACCAACCTCTGGGAAAGAATCCTTACTTCACCTGTGACTTTGAAAGTCATGGGATATTAGAAGCAGGAGAATGATGCCCAAAAATGAGAAGGAACTGATGGGTTATGTGTGGACACTGGAGAGGTTCTCATGAGGATATTGTTAGTACTGAAACTACACAAATATTTGGACAAAACATAGGAGGACAACAAACCACTGGAGAAAACTCGCATTGACCTAAAAGTCATGATTTGAGCTGGAAAGAAAATAAGAGGAAAAGAGAAAGAAACAGTAATGTCAGTGAATCCAAGCATTATACATGTTAAAATGCCAATACTGTATGAAGACATTTGGAGACAAAATATGGAAATTAACCAGAAAAAAACAGTATGAAAATTACCCTAAAATGGTTCGTTCCATGTTGCAGTTGAATTTTCTCCTGCAATCTCTTGTAGTGACTTTGTTCATTACTTCGGCCATACACGTGCACATATGAAATATATTCCATACATTCCATCAAGTAAGACCTCAGATTCCACATTCCACACAAATCAACATACACCATTCATGAGATTGTGACCCATTACCATGTCAAGCAAAATCAGTTATTGAGCCTCGTATATTAGGGTGGATAAATTTAAACCTTGTGTATTTGTTGAACAAAGGTTTTCACATTTCTCGAGCCAGTCTTTCATTTGTACATCTCCTGTAATCTTGCAATGGCACACAGCTACGCTACCTCATGAGCTCTGGTGAAAGTTTAAACCACTTCTCTTCACTATCAGTGTTGGTGTCAATACCGCTGTAGAACTCCTCAGGCAGAATAACATTTCCATCATAGATCAGAACCACTTACTGTGGTAATTCCCATTGATAATTCTGTTATTAATTAACTTTTGAACTCTTTTGACAACAACGCAAATGTAACATTGTTGCAAAACTATATTCATTTAGTTGATCTATATATGCAAACAGACAGATATGCCTGCATGTAAGTATCTGATGGATATAAGGTTCAATATTACATACTGTTAGACACTTATTCACAGTGCCACATTCATCCCACTTATTCTGAAGCCAAACTACAGCCCAAAAAACAAAGTGAATCATCATCACTGGTGTCCAAAACTATAAGAATCATTGATAAAGATCTATGGATAATAATAAAAAGATGAAGCTGATGATAAAACAAAGCTACAGGTTGAAAAAGGAGGAAATTATTAAATGTTATCAGTGGATCATGAACTTGTGAGCCATTTTAATTCAGCCAGCATTACATAACTTTGTTCTGCTCTCTCTGACAAAGACAGCAAAGTTTTTCTTTTTTCAAAGCCTACTGGTCTGTTTGTTTTGGAGAATATCGGAAGTCTCCAGGACCCAGGGGAAGGACTCACATCACTGCTGAAGCTCCATGTCAGCCAACGCTGCAGGGATGACTGAGCTAGCCCATGCTTTGAGTTTCAGGTGTGGGCAGCTGTGGGATTCCTTGATGAATGTATTACTTACATAACAACAAAGGTTCCTTTGCCTGCAGAGTCAGATCTATGAAGGATCAATAAGACAGGAACTCTTTCCAGTTTCTATTTCCTGCACTTGAGGCAAACAAATGCAAATAGCAGCCTCATCCTGAGCTACACATACAAATTAGCCCTGACCTGATGTACAGCTGGTGTTCACTCTGAAATACAACATTACAAACTGAACAGTAGTCTGGGAAAAGAGGACAGTACAGTACATTAGCCTGTGGGACTGTGGTCAGGGTTTTTGAACATGAACGTGTCCTTAGGGTAGGAGATAACTCTGACACCAACATGACTCCCCACATCCAATAATGCTGTACCAGCACAAACCCCTGCTGTCTTTTTCTACCACAACAAAATGCAGGGAAATCTCCAATGGCTAAATAAATCCACTGAGTTAGTTTATGTCTTTGGGGTTGAGCTCCACCAGGAGCTAAATACAGACTATACAGTATTCAATTCTTGTTCAACATGAATATATTACTTAGAGTTTAGAGGAGTTACCTTGTATTTAACATGAAAATGTATATGTATGTGAATATACTGTATATGGTACAATATGAATGTAACATCAACATCAAAATAAATTTCTTACCTGTTTCTGAAGTGTCTGGATAATTTCCCAATGTCACCTCCACTCATGAGACAATTCAGACGTTTTCCTGCCGTTTACCATAGAATAGATTAATATTATTTGACTCAAACAGTGGTTCAGTCAAATAGATTATCACTTGTAAGCTTGTAAACATCAGCTTTCATCAGTCTTTTTGTTTTACTCTGTATAGAATGACTCAGGCTAAAATTCCCCCACACCATAGTCTCTAATATTTATTAGCATTGGTTAACTATTAACTACGTTTTTATATTAAACTATAAAAGGATTGTGTGCGTTGAACAGCAGAGATAAAGTTTCATTGGTTTTTGAGGGCTTCTTCTTCTTCTTCTTGACCTTTGGGCTTTTCCCTTCAGGGGACGCCACAGCGAATCAGTTGCCTCCATCTGACCCTGTCTTCTGCATCCTATTCTCTCACACCAACTACCTTCATGTCCTCTTTCATTACAACATTTCTCTATAAATTGCAAAGTGTGTTCAGTGGATAAATGTGAGGTGTTTGGGGCCTCAACAGAACAATGGCTCAAAAGGTTAAAACTGTGTAATCACAGCCATCAAATGTTTGTTTCAGCAGTAACAACATGTAAATGACACAGAGGCCATAATAATTATGGAAAGTAATAGGAAGACACATTCTCCTTCTTTTATGTTGTGAAATGGAGGCTAGTGTTAGCAAAAACATAGCTATGTTTTTGCATGAAATTTGTAATTCACAGATTACATTTTGAGATCAAAATTATTGGTCATGTGAGTTCATGCTGTATAGGTGAAAGGAACCTATGGGCAATACAGTCGTGTATATATATATATATATATATATATATATATATATATATATATATATATATATATATATATAAAGTTGCATTTTTTTACAGTCATTCTTCATGTTGGTTAAATAATGATGAAATTAAAAAAAATCTGTATCTTGAAATACATTTGTGTTACAGCCATCCATCCCACCGCGCTGAGGTACAAAAGTACTTCAGTCTGGACCATAGTGGTGGATGGACAGTGCCCTCCCCCTAGAGATAAAAGACATTTTCCTTTCAAAATCTGTGATACACAATATATTCTGCAGTAGTGCATGTGATTACTATAAAACAAACCAAGCAACAGCAGAACGATGGCCTTGTTTAGCAGCTGAAGCAGACTGACACTATAATTATGGATGAGGGACCATGAGGAACTGCCTGGTAGCTTGAAAGAGTCATTAATGCCAAATTGTGAACACGGGGCTACAGAGAGTCATGGTGGAAACATCCTGTGATGTTAAGGCCACAGGCCTTGAGTTATTGTGGTTCACGCGCTCAGTGACTGAAGGCAAAAAAGCCTTCAGGCGATCAAAAGCAAGGCCAACCTCTTCAAAAATCTAATACATATTGCAGTAATATCCCCTCACATGCATAATGCAGTAGCTAAATTTAATAAAAAGAGAAATACAATGACAAGCAAAGACCCAGCTTCATAATCGGAATGGTTGCTTCATAGCAATGGCGCAACTGGGAAATCTGTGCTCTGCAGTCTAGTTGACTCTGACCCCGGAATCACCTTCTTCTAATTCCCACATCACCTTTTCTTAATGTGTAACAACTGTTCATCCATCCAAAACACACCACAACTTTTACTACACCAACACTAAAAACAGGTGCTCCAAAGATTAAATCTCAGTTGGAAATGCTAAAGTTCTAAAGTTCTAATTCTAATTCCTTTATTTGCTATATTGTCCCATTTTTTTAGTTTAATATGTTTCGTGGAAATCAATGTCACCTCATTTCAACACCAGTGAACAAAGAGATAAATATGACGGCAAGAATCATTTTAACTTTGCAGCTTCAACTCAACTTCATTTATTTGTCATTCAAACCATATTCACAGTGTATAAAAGAATGAATCGACATTTCTCACAGACTAGGAAGAGTGTAACTTAGAGAAATGACAAAACAATAATACAGCACATGAAAAACATCTAAGAAATATTAACAGAAATGACAGAATGCGGAGGATGGATTAAATTGACTGAATATTCTCCATCATTTTATTGATGTCGCATGCTGATATTTCTGAAAACTTTTTTCCTTTGTCAGACACAATCATACTCAGTGTGCTATCGGGAAATTTGCTGTTTACAGATCAACCTTGAGAAGACTATGAACCAAAGAAGTAACAATTGAACTTCAAAGTGGATCCAGATAAAGAAGAAAACATTTTTACTTCCTGTAACTTTGCAAAATCTGTGGCAGCATTTTGATGGTGCTACCTTCCTGTTGGAATTTGGAACGGGTCTCAATTTAATTAAAGAGGACTATTAATCATCTGAATTTTATGCCAACAACACTTTTCAGTCTTTGCTTTTTTTCTTGCTAAAGCTGAGACCAAACCTATGCCCTTGCAGAGAAAGAATTGAAAAAGTTTGCTGAGTAAATGGTAATAGTAATGGGCGTCAGTAACATTAAAAATGAATTCATGGTATGAATTGTTTGAAGCAGAAACACTCTCTCTAATAGGAAGTTAGTATAGGTATTAAATACCGACAGATGGTAACAGAAATTTGTCTGCGAGAAAATACCTGGTTGGCAAAACTGCAGGAATCAAGACAAAAACAGAACTAAATGCAAATGAACGGGTGGACTCCACTGACCTCAAAGTTATCTTCTTCAAATTACTCTCTAAATCATTTTGTTTGCAGCCTGAGGTGATTACTGGATCCAATTTACACGCTGGAAAAAAACAGGAAAGATGCCATTATGTTTGTGCCCATCGGAGCATTAGGTGTAGAACTGAGAGAAAACAACGAGTGTGTCAGATGTAATTACATTAGTGGTCTATGAAAATATATAAAGCTGGGTGAGTGACACTCCTTAGAAGTAGATTGCACAAGAAGCATCATACTGGACTTTTTTGGGTTACATTTCCAAACCAACAAGTGCAACCTGCCCCCTTCTGCATTGTGTTTGTGTGAGACATGGAATTGATCTCAGATGAGGACTCTCTTTGGAGAATGAATGTTTAATGGCTAACACTGACAGATGGAGAACACATGTAATTCGTTGTGCCAGTATCCTCAGCCAATCAGGGACTGTGTGAGGACTTGTGTCCTCCCCATGTCTGTTTGTGTCTCCTCAGGTTGCTGTTTGGCTGAGAGCAGCTGAGTCATTAATGGAACGCACCTGACCAGAGATCACTTGAGCTGTTTAGATACCCGGTCTACTCAGCAGTTTGGGAGAGAGACTCACCCTAAGACTACTGATGACTGACTTTACACTCCTCTTCTTAATCCTTGCAATTTTAAACGCTGCAAATTTTTCTTTTGAGCCAGAACATGTCATCATGTACCAGATCACACACAAGCCCAGCTATTCACCATTTAAAATAAATACCAGCAATACTGGTGACCCATTAGCCATTGTTAAGCTAATGTTACATTATGAATAAAATACCTGAATGAAAAACAAGATCTTAACTGGAAAACAAAAGCAGCCCACAATATATACACTCATAACCATAACCACTGCATTCATATAATTATACACAGTGATGACTGTGTCATCACTATGATGACTATATAACAATATAACCTATGGTTTCTTTCAGAGCCTAATTTATTCAGAGGTTAGACACTGATTTATCTCCTTGACTGGACCAGGATAAGTAGCATCAAACGCTGTCACCATTACAACCTTAACAGTGGTTGGAAACATAGCTGATTCAAAGGAGGCAATTAATCTACTTCACATTACAGGCAGGCAAGCTGGGGGGGTGGGGGCATGCTCTCTTCTGATTGGCTCTTGTTTGATTATTATTAGCAGGAAAGGAACACATTCAAGTGAACAAGAAAATTATCTCGTAGTTGATGTCATACATTTTCTGTAAAAGTCTGGGATTTATTTTTCTCAGCAATACTATGCTATAATATAATGTAACATTCTGGAAAACAAATTTCCTGGTGCGTCTTGACACCTGAAGGTGCGAACATAGATGGTCACACTGAAGAGTTTGAATCAAACACCCAAAGTGAATTATTGAACTATTTTTAAACTCACTCCAACACAAATCTGCTACATAACCCACTTCTGCATCCAATGAATAAGTCAGTCCATCTGGTAATTGACCCCTGAGACTTTTACACAAACATAACCTCAAGCTCCTTGCCATCTGCTGGCAAAGCCACCTGTTTAGCATACTGCTCATTCGACACTCTCAGGAGACTTGATGTGTATTTTAAGGCCAGCTGATGGTAGTCTCTTCAGCGTATCATTCCTCTATCATTATTTGAAAATACTCTCAAGACCTTCAGCTATATTCTGAAAAATATTTAATTTGCATGTGAGTACAGAAAGAGAGTGATACAATCATCAAGGTTATTGTGTATACATCTGTCTACTGGGATAACATACCGATACCACATGCTATATTTTATTGCGTGTGGGATAGAACAACCTGCTGTCTAAGTGAATTCACCAGTCTTCTGATCAGATGCCTTCATTCCGCTGCAAATGTTCCTTTGATCACTGCACCATTGCAGCTCTTTCTCTTTTCCTCTCCTTTAACCCTCTTCTTATTCGGCCGTCAACGAAGGTCATGGGTGCTGTGTCAACTTGATCACGTTCATACGCATCAGAGGGCCTGTGAATTGTCATTATTCATGAATTCACAGCAGTAAGAGTTGGGCTTGGGGACTCCACATGCATCAAAATGAAGACTTGGACGACCCCCCCGAGGAGCCAAGTTCAAAGCCATCAGCTGAGTTGGCTCAGACCACAACTGAGAGATTTCCGAGAAGCATTACAGGAAAACTACAGGGCACGTGTGTGTGAGTCTGTGTGTTCAGCAACTGGGAGGGTCAAGTTTCATTTATTGTCTGTTCATCTTTCAACATCACTGGATTTAGGATCTAGATAGGAATCTGTAGCAACTCACTTATAGGTTGTCTTTTTCATAGCGACCCCTGAAGTCCCGCTCTGTGTGGAGTTTGCATGTTCTCCCTGTGTCTGCGTGGGTTCTCTCCGGGTTCTCCGGCTTCCTCTCACCTCCAAAAACATGCACTTCAGGTTAATTGGCCAGTCTCAAATTGACCCTAGTGTGTGTGCGTGTGTGTTTTTCTGTCTCTGTGTGGCTCAGCAGTGCACTGGCTTCGTGCCTGGAGTTTCCCCTGCCTCATGGCCTAGGCCAGCTGGGATAGGCTCCAGCTCCCCGTGACCAGTGACAGCGGATAAAGCGGTGACAAGAGAATGAGAGCATAAATGAAAGTTGAGTGTTTAACTTAGAAACACCTCTAGCAATTATTCAATGGCCTACTTCTAAAAAATGAAGGGAGGTTATGAGCAGGTCACATTTGCTTTTGATACTAATCTGGTGACATTAATTTATCTGCTCATTGCATAGATACTCTGCGTGGTCAGGTTGAACAGTATTTGAAATATTTCCCCTAAGACTAACTGTATTCCTTTGCAACAGCATCCATAATTGAAGAGTTTTGTATCAAGCTTATGCTTTATATGATTGATGTGGCATGATGCGACAAAGCTCTGGACTCCTTTGTACAAATATGCACGATAAAGATTTCATGACTTTCAACATCTTAGACATGAATGTAACTTGTCTGCTAACCAGACAAGTTACAAGATTGAGTGATTGTAAAATATTCATTTTATGTTTCTGAAATATTGTGATGACTACAAGATGACTGACACTAAAACTTTGATATGGCCCTAAGACTGACTACAATGATACACAAATCATTTCTATTAAGAATCTGACTGGGTCATTAAGATATCACAAATTCATCATCATAATATCTATTCATACGTTCAGTCTCCTCAGAAAGAGTAGGTGGAGGTGAGGGGGTGACAGTCACTGAATAGTCGAGTTGAGGGGCACTCCTTATAGTAACTGCATCTTTAACAATGGTGGCCTTTAGTTCAGCCTCTGTGGGGCCCTTAATGCGATATATACCTCATCATTTAAATTAAAACCTATGCAGAAAATAATGAGCTACTTGGTTGAGTGCCCTATCAGCCCATCTCTGTAGGTTTGGCATTTACTGAGCTCCATCTATGTCAAGGTAAAACTGCATCATGTTCACAGTGTGGCCCAAGTTAAGGATGCTGTTGGGGAGAGTTCAGCTCAGTCTGAAAATATCCCACCTGTTCTGTGTTATTTCAGTCAACAAAGAAGGGGGTGGAGGGGCAGGGGGGTCAAACAGGAAGTGGAAGTGAATGAAGCTGACAGTGAGTAAAGGGTGGGGAACAATAGTTGGAGATTACAACTGACAGATGGTTGCATGCAGGGATCTGATTAGAGTTGCAGGTTGAATATAGGCTAAGTGAAAGAAAAAAAAAATCAGGTTAATCTCCTTCTCTACCTTTCAGCCCAGGGACACATAAATATATTCTTTTGCATTTTATTCTATTGGAAACACACCATCAATTTTATTTTAGAATGATATGTACTGGCTTGGGGTGAAAATGTTACCTTATATTGAATTCTGATGTTCAGTCAGAGGATGATGACATTCTCTGAAATGTTACTATTCATAAGTAAAAAGCCTCACGACCGCTCAGCTTCAATAATATTCAACAGTGACATTCATATTTATGCCAGCTAAAGTCAGCCTACGTGATGTGCTTTTTAACAGCACGTATCTCATTTCAGGTGGAACGTTTTTGTATGCGGTTAACAAGAAGCCACTTCTGAATACTGGAGCCTTAAGGTGTCTGAGGATTGAGTCCCATCAATAAGACTCTGCCTCCAGTGGGTGGTTGGATGGGAAAATATTCCAATTTGGATTTAGAATACAGTTAGTATGAGTGTTAATCTCTGGGGATGGTTACATTTGGTCAGTTACTACAATGCTGTGCCACCAAAATATATTGTTGAATGTGAGATATTTTGGTACCTATATGAAAATGAGGACACTAAACTTCAACAACAAACCTAGAGTGCTAAACACCAGACAAATTATACAACACCTCCAGGAAGATCTTGGTCTGGGGTCTCCTCCCAGGAAATCCTCCAATGGTAATCGGATGCCTGAAGTACAGCAGTTGGCTCCTTCACATACAAAGTAGCAGCAGCTCTGCACTGAGTTCCCTTTGGATGTCAGAGCTCTTCACACTATCAAGGCACCCTGTGGAGGAAGCTCATTTCAGCTGCTCATCTCCACCGTCTCATTCTCCTAGTTAGAACCCAAAGCTCATGACCACAGGTGAGGGTCGTAACATAGATCGACTAGTAAATTGAGAGCTTTACCTTCTGGTTCAGATCTCTCTTTGTTGCAATTATCTGACTGAACATCCTCATTACTGCTGGTACTACAGCATGATGGATTTCTAATACAGGTAGAGTTGAAAGTACTTGATATAGACACCCAAAGACAGACAGGAGAGGAACAGAGAGAGAAGGGCTGACATGCAGCTAAATGAAACCTCAGCTACATGGTGTGATATGGCAGGTGAGTCACCATGTTATCCCCATTTTGTTGAAATTGCTGTCATCATCAGGCCAAAATGTCAAATTATTCATAGTCATGTCATAAACACGAACATCTAAACAGCTAATTTGTCTACTAATATGTGGTGGCATTTTCAGACCTACTGCATTCGTAAGGAAATGCTGAGCCTTTCAGAGAAGTTCATGACCACATTAGTCAGCAGCGTTGCTAGAATTTGCATATCTGTTTGGGCACCAATTATTTGACATTATCTGTAAAAATCTAACTCATAAAGCATCATTCATAAACCACATTGTGAAATCTCAGCTGCTGTATGATTGCCTGTAATCTAAACCCCTGTTTTCTCTCAAACAAACCTTCAGTGCGCCTCAAAGCCCACTTTAATCACATGTACAAACCATCAGATGAGTGAATTATTCTGTGCTTGGAGCACAAACACCCACATTTCCTGCTGATGTATGTTTAATGTGTATAGTGTTGTGTTTGGGGGCATATGTTGCAGCTGATGTACCGTACACTAGACTACATTCTGTCTTTGTAAGTTACAAACAGCGGTGCCATGGCTGGGAGACGCTTCGGTGGAAAGGATTGTTCTGTCCACCTGAGTTTGCCTTCCTCCAGATGTTGTGATGGAAAGCTGCATGACGTAAATGTCCACCACTCTGATTTGTTCGTTTTCAATCCCGTTCTCTTTCTCCCAGAGGATTAAAACTCGCCTACCTCCTGCTCACGTGCTGCTCTTACAAGGTCTTAATCCCTCTGGCTTTATTCAGCTCTTTCACAGCTATCTTTTCTATTGTGTATTTGTCAATGAAAGTCCAATTTAAACTCCAGTGCGCCCTCATTCTTTGAGGTTAATGCGTTCCAGGAACCACACGCGATTAAGAAATTCCGCGATCGAGCGACAAGCTATTTATCTTATTATTTACGATAATTTAAACATTTATGACCCTTCCCATACTGATATTAAACCACCTTCTATCTGTATTACCTTTTCCCACACTCTTATCGACTGTTTTAAGCATCTTTTTTTCTCACATAAGTCCGAGACTCACGGAACCGAGCGCACTTCCGCATGCTGTCAGCCAATAGAATGTGTGTACCGTATCACGTGACTGCATACCAAAAATCCATCATGAGCGTTGATGCGTGAATGCTCAAGGGCGCACTGTATCCATCAAATGCGGTTAAGAATTTGAATAAAAAAAAAACAATTATTACATTAAAGAACGAATTATATATGACAGTGACAGGTTTCAGGTTTTCTTCCAGATAATCTGGCACGATGAGGCTCTCCTTCCTTATTGTAATCATGCACTCTCTATTTTTTACTATATCTTTAGTAGCAGTCAACTGTAGAGAAACGACAGGCCATGATGGACAGCAATGGCCATATGAAGTCACATCAAAAAACTCTGGTATGCAGCAAGATCCTAACCAGCAATGCATGGACGCTTTTGGCATGCATCTATAGAAAGCCTTGACCCCAAGTTTTATATCATGAACCTTTAAAACTACTAATTTAATACAGTATGTGCTGCAATGTACATTCATGTCCCATACATTAAATTAAAACTCATTATTGGGTATCTGGGAAAAACCCCTCTGTTTTAGTCTGGATGGGTTAGTTAAATTCTTTTCTATTCATTTACTTCATCTTGCATATCTATTTCATCTTTAATCCACACCCCTATTTTTTCGAAAAGTTGCAACCAAATGTTCCAATTCCCTCTTTGCCATTTCTGCTCTTTCATCTTTAACAGTAAGATGTCCTTGTCATTTGTGCACATGTACTTTCTCCAGTGAATACCTCCATCTGTCCAGGTCCTCTTCAACTTGCTCTTTACCCTCACTGCAAATCAGAATGCCATCTGTCAATATCATAGTCCATAGAGACTCCTGCCAGATCTCATCTGTCAAACTGTCCCTTAACACTGCAAACAGAAAACAAATCCTCGAAACAAGCCCATCTCAACCTTGAACCCATCAGTTGCTTCTTCTCCACACCATGCTCTCACACCGCCACTCCACATACCACACCACATCATGAGGCTTTCTACAAATCTGCAATGACACATCGCAACCTTGACCTTCTCTATACACCTCCATCAACGTTGCACCAGGAAACCTCCATCCTGGTCTGAAACGTCTTATGCTGCTCATAGCTTTATGAGTGTTTTGCATAAATTCATACTGATGGTTGATCATATTCATCTTCAGGCTTCCTCAAACTTTCTATCATCTCCATACCTCCACAGGTACGCCATCTGGATGAAATACTTTCCATTCTTCATCTGCTTTGCCTCTCTGATGAACTCTCCCCTGTATCATGATTACTCAGTGTTCCTTCTTCTCAGTACATTCCCCTCACTTATGAGCACAATTTATTCTCTATACTTAATCAGCCTTAATCACTGCACATCTTTCTCAAACCAGTCTTTATTTTCTAGCCAATTTCTCTTTCGTTGGTGTCCAACCTCTCATACAAACTGCCACATGTCTTTCCCTTTACCTTCCAAGCATCTCTCCTCATACCTTCTACTACTGTCTGTTTTTCATCTCTCAGGCCATCCCACGACTAATTCATCAATGGACTTTTCCTCACTATACTTTCTTGAACTTCTAACGAGTTACCATGTCTTCCTGTCCTACCCAGCTATCTGCCACACCATTTCTGCAGCTGTCCCAGCATCGACCAATACCTTGATTTCCACACAACTTTTTTGCCTAGCTTCAACATTTGATCCTCAGCTTTTTTGATCTCCTTTGCTTCTTGATCTCAAAAGTCATCATACTGACAAGCATCTAATGCTGTCGAGCTACATTATTGCCGGGTGTCTTTGTGCGTTTGAATCTCTTTAAAGTTGCACCTTCTGAATAAATATCTTCCTCGAGTCCTCAAACAAAGTTGAGCCAATGCAACAGATCTTCTGACGGAACAGTTGAAGGAGTGTGGACTGGCTGAACTACGTTTGACTCAGGCCAGGACCAATTTTTGCGCTTTCATTAGTAATATAAAAACTGAAACAAGCACATCATGATTATTATGACCCATTTTATTATAAGATAATGCAAAGTATATTGAGATTAAAAAGAACCTAAGAAATTGGAAACATGGCAGAGTAGTTGCTTTGGTCACATCCAGTCAGGTTGATGTAAGCTGTCAGGTTTTCATAATGTCTTGTTGTTCATTCAGCATCATTCTGTGCTCTCCTGCATCACCTCCAGCAGAATCCAGCATCACCTTCTGTATTTCATGCTAATCACTTTCTATTTGGATATTGTTTTTGCCCACATGCCCAATAAAGTCTGTTCCAATCAGCACCCATAAAACTGTACCTTCATTTGGTGCATTATCCTTCACGTCATTCAACTGCAGAATTATTCTTTCTCTTCCACTTTTCACTCACCTACTGGTTAAATTCATCATTATGCTGTAAGACATCATCCCTGTTCCCTCAGGCACACTTTTAATTTAATCTCCTCTCAGAATCTATCTGTCTGTCTATCTGTCTGCTTGCCTGTCTGCCTGTCTGTCTGTCTTACATACAAACACGCACACACACAGTCACTCCTACAGGCAATTTGGGACCAGCCAATCAACCTGAAGCGCATGCTTTTGGAGGTGGGAGGAAGCCTGAGAACCCGGAGAGAACCCACGCGGACACGGGGAGAGCGAACTCCGCACAGAGCGGGACTCCAACCCGGACCCGCCGCATCATGGCTATTTTGAAAAAAAAAAAAAGTTGTCTATACTAAACAGGAAAATTCCAAGGCTACAATTTGGAAGTCCTTGATATCACCAAAGCCAAGCTTCCAGGTGTAATGGAAAAACACAGAGATAAGACAACGTAGCAAAAGCAAAAACTGTGCACGACTAATAGTATAAAATGTGATGAAAGAGTTAACTATTAACAAATGCAGTGTGATAAAAAACACATTATGCAAATACAAAACCAGAGTGCATATTATTAGACAAAAAAACAAAAAAAATGAAAAACATACACACACACACACACACACACACACACACACACACACACACACACACACACACACACAGACATACACACACACACACACACACACACACACACACACACACACACACACACACACACACACACACACACACACAAACACACACACACACACACACAGACATACACACACACACACACACACACACACACACACACACACACACACACACACCAGAGGAGTGACAATAAATGACAAAACTCCCACACTTCCAGACATGGCCTCCCACAACCGTTGGGATTATCGTTTGGATGATGTGTGATGTCGAACCAGAAATACAAGCACAAGAATCACACGACCCGACCAGCACCTCTGCCCTGTGTGACGCGTGTCATGTGTGATTTATGACTCGAATATGAGAAAACGCCGTGGTCAGCTGGATAAAGGTTACAGCTCAAAAATGAGATCATATTGACACGGAAAGGAGTTTTTGCTGTTACATCTGGTGGCACTGACCGATATGAGATTGAAATTCATGAGAGGGATGTTGCTTTTAGGATTTAGTTTCCATAAATACATTCTAAAGTATGTGTCATTTGTGATGGGAAGACATCAGGAGGAAAAAAAAATCTATTTTAAACTCATTAATCTTAAAAAAGTAAAATACTCATTCATGAATTCGATGAAAGTGGAAATGAGCAAAAATAAACTTGCTGGATTGTCAGGGCCAATTGTTGCTGTAAAAATAATATGCTATGATTTGAATATACAGTATATATGGTGAATGAATACTAAATTCAAAAGTAACATTGTTATTAGTTTTTTAGTCCTACATTCAATCTCCTCTATTCTCTGATGTGCTCTAGCTCCTGAGGGAAATACGTGTCTATCTGTGAAATGTACTCATTTTCACCAGCTAGCTGTTCACTTTTTGTATGTGGCATTTGCTGCAGGTCAGGAGCATGGGCTTGGTTACTTACTTGAAATGTTTTCACTGAAAACAGCTTCCTGTTGCAGCTAGAAACAGCACTCATGAGGGCAGTGAGACTAATTGAAAAAAAAGTTTTCAGTTGTAAATCCAAGAAATTGAGCTGACAGACATTTAAAGCCTATATTATACTGGAACATGAAGAATTACATACTGTGAATGCAGCAGTTTTATGGATTTTTTTAATTTTTATAATATTGAGTTAATATGCCATTTATTATGTTTTGACATTCATCATTATTATACTTACAGTGTAAATCTTCAGAAACTAACTTTACCAATGAAGCTACTTTGAATATTAATTCATTAGAAGTAAATGTTGTACTGGGATCATGAACCCTGAACTCCAGTTGCCAAAGATAAACATCAGAAAAGCATTTATTCACTGGGCTTTGGAACGTCCCTACTCTACAGCCTGAGGATATTATCTCTCACCCGGCTCTTTTTTATGGACTTGACAATTCTGTAAAACCAGTAAAACCCTTGCAGGCATGGGGACCAAATAAGAGGAGGATTCTGTGGGTTGAAGTTCACTTAAGTAAGCTGGCTCCCGGCTAAATAAGTTGTGTCGCTCCTGCGGGTGATAGATTCCTTCCCTCTGGAAAACAAAGTGTCAGGATGTCTCAACGCTGACTGATTTCTGACGGCCATTCACCACTCACAGTGATCACACTTGTAGATGTTGCGAGGCTAAACAGGGAAGGATGAAGAGCCTTGACATTTAGAATAAAGACACAGCGTTACCACAAACTGCTTGATGCTGCTGAGTCCTGGATCAAAGTGAATTTGAAAAAATAGCAACAGTCCATCAAACATTTTGACGTCTCCTTAAAGTTATGTATGCATGAGGCAGCATTATGTTGCACTGTGCAGCCTAAAGGTTTGGATGAGGTTTACTGAGAACTTGTATGATGACTGGAGGTGTAGCATCATTCATAGTGACAGTAAAGATCCCGTTACCGTGCACTACTGCAGAGTCAGCAGTCCTACATCTCACCACTGGTAACTGTGGGCGATGGAGTTGCCAATAGACAATTAATCTCTCCTTAATGAAGCTTATCAATAATGTAGGAGATGGCAAAGTAATGTAGACACCAGTGTAAATGGCCATTTTGCAGATCTTTACAATTGCGCTTTATTCTTTTAACCTCAGTTCCACTGAATTTAATTCGGAAGTAAAAACCTTTACAGCTGCAGAATCAATAAAAAAAGGATATTTAATTTATTTATCTCTAAGTGTTGCGTGAAATACTATAATTTTAATTTTTAATTACATAAATGCAAATTTATGGGATTTTATGGGAAATTTAAAGGATTTATACCCTGTTAATATCAAATATGAAAGCACTCATGCAGCAGAAGGATTTTTTTTTATTATCAGCATTATTGTTAATCCTCATGCACTCATGTCTCAGCATCATTTCAGTACAGTTTGGTCATAGCAGTAGAAATACAGTATATGACGTTTTATTTAATCTGTAGCAATTACAGACATAGCTTTCTCAGCAGACTACATAGCAACTAGGAGTATTAATAATAACTAAATTGTTCAAAGTAACGTTGACTTCAAGTATCTCAAATTTTACTAAAGTACAGTTTTTACGTAAAAGATCTTTTCATGTCTGGTACGATAAGAAAAGCATTAATATGAAACTAAAGCTTACAAATGCAGCCAGACTGATGACGACTGGCGGTAATGGCGTGACCATGCCCCCTCACAAGTGCACATTGCCAATTTTTAACATTAGTCAAGAGTCACGGCAGCTGGAGCGTCCTAATTTCTGCTGATCCCATAATCCCCCAAATATCAGCATATCTGTGGGAACATGAATCTGTGGTCTTTTGGCATAGGAGCTGAATAATGTCCCAATGAGGCCAAACACATTTAGAAAGAGCACCATAATGATGAAAGCTGGTGCCACCAGAATAAACTGAGTTGATCTGGAATTAGACTAAGATCAGAGACAAAATAATGCATCTGGTGGCACTCTTCCGTATCTGGGTCACACTACCTGAACACCCAGCCATGAAAAACTTTCTGAAATTAAGATAAATAGAATTTTGGAGGCAACAACATTTGTTAACCCAAATGTGGCACTAAATCATTAAACCCTCCAGTTCACTCAATAACTCCAAGATCTCAGTTTGCTACTTCTGTTGGCTCATGATTTTCCACTCTGCATAATTGTGTTCAGGCAATGGTCGGTATTGTGGTAGTGTTCGTTGTCAGAGCTGTACTTTCCATGTTATCATCCCTTCCCACCTCATCATTCCCTCTCTATCCGGGGACCCATAATTCACGGGAGCTCTGTGATGGTTTCTGCACCCTTAGCATAGTCTATAACTTACATCTTAGCCCCCACCTTAACCCACGCTCTTCCTGCTGGCTTGCATGTGGCAGCAGTGCTCATAAAACACTGGTTAGCTGTGGTATGGCTCAGGGAGGTGGCAGGAAGGCCATAAAAACCTGGGGCCAGCTGATGATAATGTGCTCACCAAACACACCGGGCCCTATCAGACGTGTTTTATGACTTGTCATGTGCAACACACATCACACACACACACACACACACACACACACACACACACACACACACACACACACACACACACACACACACACACACACACACACACACACACACACACACACACACACAGTGATATAGGTGTTCACAACAACAGTACAGTAGCATGCAGTGCTAAACAAGTGTATATATTTTGAACAGTGTGGCTCCCTCCAGTTCAATGACAGTAGTAGTGGCTCTCATTTTACTGCTCAATGTATTTTTACACAATAAAAGTAAACGCATACAATAAGACAAGTTAATACACAATTGAAATGAAATACATAACTAAAGATCATAAAGTGCATAACATAAACAAGCATATCTCAATGGCCACCCACAGAAAGGAAGGAAACATGAAGAACCCTTAGCTTTGCTACAGCCGAGAAGTTCCGTTTTCACTCGATGGAAATAAAACTTTTCTTACATATACCTATAGTTCTGAATTACATACACACACACGCACGCACGCACGCACGGACGCACGCACACACACACACACACACACACACACACACACACACACACACACACACACACACACACACACACACACTCACGCACATGCACACACTCTCTAACAGAACCTAATGTAATATTAGATAAAGACTGCAGAACTCTGATTTTTTTATGAGTACATTCAAACTTTCACCTGGCCAATTGTAGCTCAGGTCCCATCATAAAGCCTTTGGTCGGTGCATCGGGGCAGGTCGGGTGAATGAAAGGTTCAGGCCTCTTTGCCTTTCTTCATTTTCAAGTGCTAAAAAAATCGTAAAAATATATCAGACCATATGAGCAAACCGTAAATACAACAGAACTGCTTTTGTCATGCCTCCATGAAATAGTTCTACTTAGCGTAGGGAGCATGGCATTGGTTTTATTTATTTAGTCAGTTTATTTTTTCTTTTTTCCAGACATGTTATTACAACAGATTTCACTTTCATCAGTGTTGGAACATCAGCAACAACATCCGAAAAGAAAAAAAAAAGTGTTGACGGGTAGAAGCCATTGGCTTGTAGAGTTCCCGTCCCCTAACTCATCAACAACATCTCTCATTGCAGCATATTATCAACCAAATGCATACATTGCATGTCACAAATCAATTTCCATTATTTTATTTTGGTACATTGTTGTTTAAACTGTCCATTCAGTCCAATAGGCGTGCATCTTTGCACATGTCTTTGTCAGTTCTTGAGAAGAGTCCAATTTTGTTAATGTTCATTTTGTTATCCATTTCAAGAGTTGTTTCTGGACAATTTTATGGTTTTAGCGCCGATGGAATTTCTTGCTTTGTGTGGCTGAGATGATGTTTTCAGCTCATCTTGAGGTGTTTTCACACCTGAAAGTTTGGAGGTCAGCAACAAGGTTTTTGGCTTTTATCACATTATGTATATTTTACACTAAAGAACTTTGTATCTACATTCTGCCATCATCATCTGTCTGGGCCGCACCTGGTGATTGATTGGCTCAAGGGAGTATTCAGAATGTTGTCCAGGTCATTTTAAAAAAGAAAATTGTCCTCATTTTGGATGCAACACTTTCTGATAGCATTACAAACCTTCATAGCCTGCTCCTGCATTTCTTTACCTTCATGTGTCATTGCTCCTCCTGTTGCCTCTCTTCCATCTTTTTTAGGAAGCTTTTTTAAAAAAAAAATCCATACCAAACAAGGCAGGTGTGACTGCCTTTAAGAGAAACTGAATTGGAAAAATCACATTCTGAAATACATTAGCCCAAAATAAATAAAACATGTAAACATGAAAATCTTCACAGCATTGGCTAACAGTTAATAGATTAATAGATAAATGGTGCACAAGAAAAGAGAACTAATGCATGCACACACAGACTCACATACATACAGTACTTTAACTGCAGGAAACGTTATGGATCAATGAATGTCGACAGACTGTTCATCATGCACGTACACATGCAAACACAAAAACTCCTGCAAGACCACATTAAGTACAACACTTAACCACACTGCTAATCATTTGTTGATGCTATTCAGAGCAGGTAAACGCCCAATGGGCTACAGTAATTTGCATAAGAGCTCAAAAGAGGATGCAGAATATCCGTAAAATTGCAACTGCTCTGCTAAGAACAGTATTAGTATCACCAGCATTTCCCAAGAAAAATTAGCCAAAGATAAATGTGAAGTTCACAAGGAAAATAATCTGGAAAAACTATAAAATTAGGTTCCAGAAAAGGTGACCAAACATCAAATAGATGTGATAAATTCATCACCCTCTTGAAGAGAAATTAGTTTCACCTTGATTCTCCTCTTTTTTCCCATTTGACTCAGAGTATATAAATTCAACACAGGCTTTTCAATAAAGATAAATTTATTCTGGTAAATAAGCAAGGAAGGAATAATTGTCCAGCATTGTTGAATCAAATTACTATGGCCAGCATCTCTTGCAATTAAAACAAGTGATTACGTTAGGATTTATTGGATGCTGGATATGCCAGAGATAAGTCATTACAGTATCTTCCTACTGTATCACCTCATTATGCACTGCAGAAATGTGGCATTGACATGAACGCCAAATGATGCTTACATTTGCATGCATACTTTCTATGAGACAAGTTGATGGATCACTCTGACGGTGAACCCCACGCGTAATTAGGACCCAAATGGCTTTACGGTGCCTAATTATTGATGCAGCAGATATGTGACAGCTGTTAATAAATACCAGGCAGGCTGGGTGGTGTGGACAAGGACCACAGTAATGATCCATTGGAAGAGGAGGGGAAAGGTGAGAAGGCAAGAGAGGATGGGTACAGAAAAAGTAGAAAATTAAGGTTTAACAGCACAGGTATGTTGTCACATGCGCCATGGTTTGTAGATGACAGTGATGTATTGTCTCATAATGCAGACGGATCTCAGGTGAAGCAGCTGCAAAAAGACAGATATTCATCTCAGGTATCGTCGTGCACTGAAATTCTGATTGTGACCATCAGCTTTGTAAAATGAAATTTTTGCAGCTCTGAAAGCGTTTAGTCATCTGTCCTCCAGTGATCTATGACTCCATTGGGATTCTGTGTAAAACAAGGGTATTGTTGCAAGAAGGAATGTTTTAGTTCAATAAATACAATATCATGAACATGAAGCTAAAAGAAAACTGCAATTCATTCCTAACGTTTTGTTCAGATCAGATGACTCTCACATTGCTTAATCCTAATCCTCCATTAAAGAGGAATAAAAATGTGCAATACTTTATGCGGCAAACCATATTAATTTCATTTGTAGAGGTATACTCATGGCAGAAATCTATTTATGATGCTCCACTAATGGTTGACACTCTCACATACAGCTGTAAAGGAAGGAGGAGGAAGTGATATACTGGAATTAAACTGCATCAAAAATCATGGATATCACAAAGTGGAATAATTGTTATCACAAGATCAACTTTACTGTAACTCCTTTGCCCTCAGCTTCTGCCACATCTTTCACTTCATCTTTTCTTACCATCCAATTTTGCTATAATTACTAAATTTATTGACTAACAGGCCCCAGAGAAAGGGAGCTTCATCATCGTACATTTCCACAGTTGTTATTGAATAACATAAAATGAAAAGCCACGAGCAACAAATTTGAAAGTATAGTATAGGTAAAACACGCATAAGTTGCTGTTTTAGTAAAGCCCCCCATGTAGGTGCCACGTATCACGTATCATGGTATGCTGCCATGCATATTTCACACTACATCTCCATTAATTAAAAAGAAACAATTAAATATTGTCATACCAACCCACATCAACCCTTTAGCTTAATATACTGAATCTTGTTATCTCTGATACTACATGGAGACAATTTACTACATGCAACTTTTACAGCATTGATAAGGCATGCAAATGTGGTTGTCTGCTAATGTGGAGCACTTCAGAATTAAGCAAGCCTCTGACAATGAAGGAGGTGAGGGATAATCGTTTGAGGACTCTTCATGCATAGTGGGATCATGCTGGAGAAGACAACACAGAGAGGTCATGGGTTTGTCAGCCCTCGAGGACTTCCTACACAGTTCTTTGCAGGATTAACACATGCAAATTTCAACAGTAGTTTCTACTCTGCAGGAGCGAGAAGGGCTGAATCAATCAAACCTGTTAAAGGGCAAAGTCTCAGTGCAATGGACTGCTCCCTGCAAATCAGTGCGAGGGGACAACTGCAAGCACATGGAAGAAAATATGGAGGAAATAGGGATCATGTTGTTTCATATCCTCATTTAGACTCTGTCTCAAGCATGGGGCCAGGATTTTAAATTTGGGTGGGCCAGAGTAAACTCGGGTGGGCTTTTTATTACGCAAGGCAACACTGTTTGCCTTCCTTGGACAGTTTCATGCCAGCCTCACTAACATCATTCTCTGAACAGCAACAAATGCACCTAGTTGATTATGACACTTAAATCAAACTGTGCTGTCAGTTCATCACTTTGTCTGAAGAGAAATGGTTTCTTTCAAGGTGATACAAGTGGGACAGGATTTTTCTGCCTTGCCTTCCATCGTCATTGTTTTCTAGACTCTTTACATCTCAGGAGGAAATGTATTTACATCTATAAAATAAAGTGACTTGATCTTATTCTAAATGCTGAATCACACATTGCAGACAGCTGGAAATCTAATCCTGCTGGAGACCTACACACACACTCTCTCTCTCTCTCTCTCTCTCTCTCTCTCTCTCTCACTCTCTCTCTCTCTCTCTCTCTCTCTCTCTCTCTCTCTCTCTCTCTTTATATATATATATATATATATATATATATATATATATATATATATATATATATATATATATAACTTTAATATCAGAAGTCAAATCCAACTTTTGACATGTGGAATCCTAAAATATCACAAATTAGAAGCTCCAATAATTCCCGCATACACTAAATTTGATAATTTCCATTAAAGCAAGTTCTTGTTACATCAGTACTTGTGGGAAAAAGGTAGAAAGATAATATTCAGGTCTGTTTGTTGTTGTATTCATGTCAATAGTGTTTCTGTCAGCTGCATATGTGAAAATGATATAATCAGCATGAAGGCTTTTTACATGAGTGAATCTTCTCGGCTTCAACTGAGTGACACCTCTACATATGAAGGATTGGGACAGTAAACCCAGAAAATGATTAGGAGTCTAACACAGTGTAGCCTCTGAGCCCCTCAGACGCCCACAGGTGTTCTTCAGAAGTTCTTTCATAACTCTGTGCACAGATTCACGCCTCAACGGTACCTTGCCTTTAATCATACTCTCATAACATGTCTTTTGAAATTGAAATGTTGCTCAATGCCTCAGAAAACAATATATCTCTCAAAAACCTGTCAGACCATATTCATCACCACATACCCTCCGTCAGATCTTTACTCGTCGATCCATTCGTCGAGGTATCCAAGAAACAGTCATTCAGAGGTGCCTGCAAGTATGAAAGACAAAGAAATTAGCCTTTTTGAAATGCTTCGAGTATGTAAAGGCAGGAAAACAAAGGCATATCCTGATGATCGTGAGAGTAAAGATATTTCCAGCATCAAATATTTATTTCAAATTAACTGGTATGAGCTTTGAGAGCTGATATGGCAGCAGAAACTTGACCCCAAAAATGTTTCTGTCCCAGAAAAGTGTTTTTCTAAGTTTCTACGTTTGGAAAAGGGGTTGAAGAGCATTACGTGACACTAAAACTCTCCACTGACAATAATGTGATTATACTGGGAGTGATGAGGAGCACTGGTGAATAATTCAGATCTTTTTAACTATTCAGTTGGAAAACAAAGTGCTATACCACGCTCAATCAGACAGATAGTGGCTTGTCTACCTAAAGCAAACATCGTACCACATCTCCACAATTACATTTATAGCTGTTTTTGTAAGTGTAAGCTATTTGGCTGCTTGAGTGACATTAATGCATCCAGGTCCCACTGTGTTTCATTTAGGGAGGTCAAGCTAGGACAGAAATAATCACATGGAGTAAATCCACCCTGGGATGCCAGCTGAGAATATGTGACCGCAGGAAACAAAACCAGGTTAAATGCACTGTCATCGCTCAGCTGTGCAGGCAGAGCCCAGACAGCCCAAACATCCCAAATATTTCAGACCAGGGGTGTTTTATGAGACATGGATTAATCTCTAAGTAGGATGTCCCTGTTGTGTGCTGGAACCAGGTTTGACAGCAGAGTTTAGCAGATGAGTGGATGTGAGAGCCATCATTTCCAGACAAGTGAAATGTGCTGTATCCTCATGTAGACTGATGACATGATGTAGCGCAGCCATCGGCAACTGATCTAGATCACATGATGCTTCAGAGACTCAAAGTTTTATGAAGTTTTTCGCTGAACTGGTTTACAGTTATGTCACCCAGATGACCAAAGTTCAACCTTTGCCCTTTGCTTATTTTTTTGTGCTTTTCAAAACCTCTTTAAAAAAAAAAAAAAAAAAAAAGAAATATTATTATTATTTATGTCATTACTATTAGTGGTCATTATGAGCATCAGACCTGATGGACACTTCATTACACTTATCTGTTTTAATTTGTTCAATTATCTTTTAAGGTCATCTTGTCTACAAGAAAATGGATGGATGGATGGATGGATGGATGGATGGATGGATGGATGGATGGATGATTGGATGGATGGATGGATGGATGGATATTTTCCATGACGCTCTGAGGGATTTATTTGTAAATTTGTCACTTAATGAACCTGACACTGTGCAGCAAGCAATCAGGCTGTTTCCACATTTTTCTCAGTGACCTTGACTATCTCAACTCTAAGTACACTATTCACGTCTTAGAACTTTAATTCTGCAGGTTTACTGCCCATTTTAATCCTTGTACGCATGTCTGTCTAGCCTGTATATAAAGGATGTTGTTTGTCCTTCATTTCACCGCCAGGATTGAGGGCGGTGATTGAACTGGAGGTGTTTAAAACTGCTGTGATGACAATCACAGTGAACAGTAGTCACACTGTCTTTTAGCTGTAACTTTCCCTGAATATGACAAATTTGTTTGATTAAGACAAACATGATTTATGGTAAAACAATTCCTACCTCTGATTTTCATGATTTATCAAAACAGAACTCCATAATTGACACAATAATTTTCCTTGCAGCATGATAGCTTTATGAAAGTACAAAGTACAAAAGTCTTTCAATTCAGTAAAAGTATTGATTCAATGATATAACACAATTTTTATTTTGTATTTTATATAGAGTTATATTATAGTATTAAAATGAAATAAAAAAAGAGATGATAAGCTTATTAGCTGAGCAACCAATTTCATTTTTCTGGTTTTCTGCATTCAATGAGTGAACAATGCGTTATAGTCACCTCAAACAATTTTTGTCTCCCAAGTGTTGATTATTATTATCAAGCTTTTGAAATTTCTAAATCACTATTAGCTAAATTACTACCGTCAGTAAAAATACAGATTAGATAGAATGGCTACAAGATAAAATACTTTCCATTTGAAATACTGTCAAATAAAGCATTCTAAATCTGATAAATAACTTAAACTTACAAAATGAGAACATTATATGCATTACAATTTTCATCTTTTACAAGTTCATTGAATAGATTTTCAGAAATGTATTCTTCATTTTTCTGTTCATTATGCACACAGACAAAGTTGAACAGAAGCAATTGTTTGGGGCCTCAGGGGCCCTCACAGAAGGTCAAATCTGTAAAATGTCAGCTTTACTGGATCGAAGAAAAACATTATTGCTTAGCTGGATTATGGTCTTTTATTTATCAAGAATCCAAACAGTTTTTCATCCAAACAGTTTTCAAACGGTAAAAAAATCAGACTGGAAATTGTCCAAGTGCACAAAAGCTGAAAGCAGTCCTGCATTCAGAGTTTAATTCAAGCCATATTTCATTGTTTCTTTTGCAGAACTGTAATTGCACTCTGAGTGCATCAGTAGTGCTTGAACCAATGATTGCAGCAGTCTGTGGTGATAATGATTGCGGCATCTGCATGATAACGACAATGTGTGATTTAATATACCTTAATCCTCGTAAAACTTTAATGAGAGATGCAAATCAATTTTCTGCAGATGTCCTTTGTCTATGGACAACTATCATGAGCTACAAACAGACAGAGATATGTAAGGACAGCTTTAATGTAAACATATCATACATGACACCTTTGTACTTTGTTCACATACTTTGCCTCCCCCAATCAAAGTTGGGGCGGCAGTGCCTCAGCGGTAGAATGGGCTGTGTAATTCCCGCTCCCACCCAGTCACTACTGAGGCACCCTTGAGCAAGGCGCCATCCCCTTTACAAGTTGCTAATGAGGAGGGCACCATGAACGAGCTGCCCCGCCACTCTAACGCCCATTGCATGCCTACAGCCCCCTTTATGTGGAGTACAGGGGCCTGTACTCACTAATATGTATGCATGCGTTTGAAATACTAACTAGAGTGTGCTTTCTTTAACTGGCACCACTTACAGATCCACTCACTGACTCTAGAGCAGTGGTTCTTAACCTTGTTGGAGGTACCGAACCCTGGCGGTTTCATATGCTCTCTCATCGAAGTTTTTTTTTTTCAAATTTAAGACATAAGTATATGTTTTACTGGTGTATTTAATGAATTGTGCATTAATGTCACCTTTTTCAAACAACAAAACCAAGACAGTGCATGAACTCACATGAAATGACCTACCTGCAAATCAGTGTAACTTCTGCTGTTGTTATTGAGAAACCAGTTCAGATATACGTGGCTTCACCTTGACAAGTGCTGCTCTTCTATCATTTTCACAGCAAAGTCTGATTCTTTTGTTTTCCATGCAGCTTAAGGAAGTGTTCCTTTATTTTTGCCAGTGCGAGACTAGAGTTGCTCAACTTGACATTCAGCAGAACGCTGACTCCATCACGTTCCATTATACAGTACATGTAAATTCACGTTGCACATATTTGTCCGACCACTTTGTTTTTTGCTCAACATAGTTACTATGAATTAAAATATTAAGAAAGAAATCAAATGACGGACCATCATGACAGGCATAAATCGACTACTGAGTGCGCAAAATCCCCTGCACCACAGGTAGGCTAATCGATGTGGCGTGATCACCTGCAGCCAGTGATGGCTAAGGGGGGCGTGTCATCACGATTTGACACAGTGGACACAGTGATTCGTGTATATTCGACAAAGCACCCGACACATTGTGTCTTGAACCCCGTCTCCGCCGAACCCCTGAGACTGACTCACCGAACCCCTAGGGTTCAATCGAACCCAGGTTAAGAACCATTGCTCTAGAGGGAATGTTTTAGTGTGGGTGTCTGAGAAGACCTGGGCTCCTGATTGGATAATGACTACACTCAATTTTGATTTAAGTATATTTTGCTTATAGAACTGACATACTTCTATTTAGGTTTTGATTTCAGGACTTGTTCCTGTGACTCTGAACACTCAAGGATGAAACTCCAGTGGCTTCTTAAATAAAGGACCAGTGTACCTGACCTCAGCTGCTACCAGCAACATTTATAGGGGTTGGTGGAACAGGGTCAGCACAGAGATGAAATATGATAATAATAGTAAATAAGAGGATAAATAACAGTTCGTTGGCAGTGTAAGCAGATGCAGAAGAAAGGAGAATGTGGGTGGCGGAGCCCTAGAGGTTGCAGTTTATTTATGTGTCCATGTTTATGCCGATTTCCATTGCTCCATTCCCTTCTTCCTCATCTCCCTCTCTCTCTCTCTAGGAGGAATAAGCCTGAGGCTCTCATCTGCAACATCAGCAGCAGGGCGAACAGAGGTGCTTTTTGTCACTTTGACAGGAGTTACCATACAGTACAGAATACGAAGGCCATTATTCCAACACACAGACCTACCGAGGAAGCAATTTCATTCACGAGCATGCAGTATAATGTAAGCCAGCCACATTTATTTCATTATATGGTGGTGAAAGATGAATATAATCCACAATTTATCTCAAGGATTGTAGGAGAAATAAGGAGAGGCTAAATTTTCCAGCTGCTTTTCACAAAGCATACCGTGAGCTGTGATGCATCCACGGGCACCTCCGTCTTTACAGGCATTAAAGATATGACTGGTCACAGCAAGGTGCTCCTTGCCCGAGGAGTGCCTTCTGTTATCCAGGTTGCGCTACTCAGGCTTATCCACACTCCCTCTCCATGTCTGGATGGAAACAACACGTTTACAGGGAGAGGGAGTGACATGTGATCATGTGTGATCAAGCACACAACATCCTCTCTGGCTCTTGCATCACCATGAGTTTCTGCATGTCTTGTAAACTTTCTCCATATTTACCAAATTCACTTAATATCTTTACATAACTGTGCTAAAATATCTTTCATACAAAAACTATTTTACAGTGTTTGTAGCTTTTACTGTTAAATACAAAAAAACAAAACAAAAAAACCTGCAGTAGATGGGCTTTTATATATCATTCAGTTATGTTTTGGAAGGGTGATTTTTCATTGTGTGGTTGCACTCTTAATGGAATAGTTGAACTCTTTGCTGAGAGTTATATAGTTATTTTCGGGAGATTCATTTCTCTTTCCTATCAGTCAGCTGGCTAGCTCAGTTTAGCATAATTAATGACAACAGCCATCCTACATGTATTCATTACATAATACTTACACAATAGCAATGTTTTTCCCTCACCATTAATACAGTGTTTTCGAGCATATATTCACACTAAAGAAGGGATTCAAATGTGAGGGATACATGAGGTAGTTACATTTAGCTGGTATCACAGAGATTTTGTATTTTCTCGTGATGGTAGAGAGCCTCTAAATAGCCATCATGAGAAATGATGGCTATTTCTCATGAAATATAAACACACCGTTTATATGTGATTTCCATTCAGGTTAATTGAGGCATAAGTGTCATTTCCATCCCACCAGTGCTGTTGCTGAATAATTGTTTCATTTTTTCTTTAAAACATAACTACTCTTCAACCTGCTGACTAGTTGCAGAATCAATATGCGTTCACACGCTAGCTGTCTTTACAGGATGTGACTTCATGACACTATTGACCTGTTAGGAGAACAGGACAGGAAGTATAGAAATCTTCCATTTTTTCTTTGTTTCCTTTCAAGACTGACTCTTCTCAGGTTCTTCAAACCTTTATATAATGCAAATTTCAAATATACACACAAGGGAGTTGAAAACACCCAAAGCAAAGAAGTGGTGCGGGGGAGAAGGAGGCAAACTAAACCTTACGTTATTATTAATTTATCTGATTTCTACTGCCCAAAGATTTAAAAGGAACATGGAATGAAAACCACTCTGGTTATTTTTTTCTCTAACCCAATTCACTTATTCATCCTTCTCTCTTCCTCTTAAGTTTTCAGGGCACAAACTGACGACGGGAAAACATAGAAACTCGTAGATTTTGGCACAGTTCAACACAGCACCGAATGTGTGGGCTTTCTCTGTGTGAATAGGCTGGCGGCCTTGCAAATGTCGTCACTGAAAAAAATAGAAAGATGTGAAACTGTTTTTGAAGAGACCTTTTGGCTTAACCTCTGCTTTCCAAGGTCTGCAAATGCTGACAGATTCTCTTTCAACATTTCAGTGCTTTCACAGGTTGGTTTGGCCTCAAGTGTGCACCCACACACACCGAAACACTTTGGAATGTATCACACTATTACTAATGGTTCCAGAATGACCAAGGTAAAGTATTAAAAAATAATTATAACTTTTTTATAGGTTATATAAACCCTTATTTAATCAAATGTGATTCACACGCACACACACACACACACACACACACACACACACACACACACACACACACACACACACACACACACACACACACACACACACACACACACACACACACACACACATGATTTCTCTCCTATTTCCATTTTGCTTTCTTTTCTAGTATTATACTAATTAAATCTAAATTATTTATTTCTGGAGACCAAGATGTGTTTGTCAAATGTTATTGCAAAAAGGTTCTGTTTGGTGGTTTTGGTACTCATGACAATAGTGTTATATATTGCAATACAAAAGTACATATTAAACTTCTGCTATCAATGTAGGAAATGTATTTTTCTGATCTTTGTCTTTAGCATCAAACAGACTGTAGAATTTTGAATCAAATCCTCTGAGTCGCGAGGGGATAAAAACAATATTTTTTGTGGTGCAGACTCTGCTTTCAGCATTATGGAGAGCTTATTCTCTCAGGATGAGTCGAATATCTTACAAAAAAAAGAGAAAAAATATGTGAAAGTCAAGGACAATAGATTGGTAAGCAGGTCAGGGGAGGTTTATTCAGGTATTGGGCCACAGAAAAAAATTCTTTCCCTGAATGTGCCAAAAAAAAAAGAATCCCTAAAGTCTTAATTGCTAAAAGTAAAAAGTTTGATTTTGCAGAGGGAAAATTCTAATTTTCTGGAAAAATATGAATGCATATGATGCAGATTAAATTTTAAAGGAGAGACATTAGGAAACTGTTTTTAACAATCCAAGAAAACTGAGCACCTGATAAGTCTCTCTTTCCAGGTTATGTAAATTTTGTTCTTACTGTATACGCAGCACACTGTGTATATCTATAGGCTCCTGCTTGTCACAAGATGAATGCCAGCATGTGTGGTTGGCAATCTATAAAGAAATCATTGGTGTGAGGATTCATTAGCTGAACTGACAATGTACAGTTTTTCATTGCGTTGCAACTCACAGGTGGGATTGAATCCTGAAACTCCAATGGGAAGATGGAAATAAACTACAAGGATCCTCCAACACATCTCTGATGAGACCCCTCACACTGTGCATGAGCTCCTCCATTATCGTAAAATATACTGGGAATGAGGTGTATTAAAACGTTTGCTCTTGTGCATGCCTCCATGTGTAATGCTGGTAGATCAATACAATCTCAGTGGAGCCCACACCATCTCTTGGGATTTTATGAGCATCATCAATTGACTACATTTTCCTAAGCAGAAGAAATCCCTGGAGGAACAACAGATATAAGACCTAGAAAATGGATTTAGACAACAACATGAATCCAAATATTTTTTTTAACTTAAACACTTTTCTTGAACTATCTTTCAGATATTTTTGGTAATACATATTTTATATGTAGACTGTCAAAGGATATTAGTTGCAGGAACTGAAGTGTCATGTTACTGAAAAGCAGAATGGCAGAATGGTTAAGTAGAGATAATGGATGATTAAAATTCAACTTGGTGAAGCTGTGAGAGGATTGTCAGAAACGAGGACAATGGCAGCAGGTTGTGAGTGCATACAAATGGATTACGAATGCAGGTGGGAACGTGCAGAGTGAGCACATGGAAACAGGGAAGAAGGATGTGAAAAGGTCAAACTGATATGGTGGTGTGATGAAATGAGTTATGAGGGACATTTTGTTCTGGAGACCTGAAACAAACAGTATGTAATTGTTTTGCTGTATAGCACGGGACTGATGAAGTCATTTGGGGTTATCAGCACAATAAAGTTAACACTTTGAGAACGAGCCCGGGAGACACTGGGAGTCTGAGGAGGACAAAATATTTCCTTTAGTCTGGGACGTCCATATGGCTCAGTCTAATAAGTGGCTGATGGACGGTACAGTCTACACCCTGTTCAAACCTGAGGCTCTCAGACTGACAGAGGGCCAAGGCGTCCCTTTTGGTCCAGATGGTGGGCTGTAAACCTCTTTGTGAGTCTTGTTCATTATTCCAACTGGCTAATAAAACACAAGAAAGAAGTTGAAAGAAGTGCCAAGCATGAGTGTGAAAATAAGTACAGTATAGCTTCACCATCTCCTCAATTGTGTGTGTGTGTGTGTGTCTTCTTCTGACTGGTAACCATGACAACATCTCTACTGGTTGCCATAGATAAAAATGTGATGCTGTGATGATTTCTATCATTGTGTATTGCAAATGCTTACAGAGGTTTGAGATTTTACAAAATGCACTGTGTTCTTATATGGGACAATCATGTCTTTACAATACTTTTGTAGCTACAGTGGGTGTTTGAAAGACTTCTTAAGCAGCCAAAAATGGAAAAACGCAAACAAACTTGCCTTAAAGGGCCTAGAATTAGCGATTTGTAAATTTTTTGTTGACCACCCAAGGCCAAATAAAATTGACACTGTGGGGGTAATATGCCTGACCTTTTGTGGCCATGTGAGCTTTTTATTATTTGTTATGAGGCCATCATGAGCATTAGACGTCCCTGTACTTTACCTTTGAATAAAGCCAGAATGGTTGCTGGGTTTTTTCAAAGCTCCAGTAAATAAAAGCTGCATCCTTATGTAGCTACACTTACACCAAAAACATTTATTTCTGCAAACTTGTCAAAGTAATACCAGTAAATTATGAAAGGTTTATCAACAGCACTTACTGTCACATGGCCTTGAGCTTTGATTTCACACTAGATAGCACTAAGGCAGAGGTGGGCACAGAAGCAAGCAGCTTAGTATTGGTTTACATTTTTGCTGTAGTTACAGTCCCA
Source organism: Antennarius striatus (assembly GCF_040054535.1). NCBI lineage: Eukaryota > Metazoa > Chordata > Actinopteri > Lophiiformes > Antennariidae > Antennarius > Antennarius striatus. Next base: position 9,522,441 of record NC_090791.1, on the reverse strand, counting down.
CACACTGATGGAGGTTTTTCCAGTAACCATTTTCCTGCAGGAGTAAAAACATATCTTTAATTTGATTCAATTTGAGTTGAACGCTGTATTTTAATCGACAGTATATAGGTAACCACCTAGAATATATATCAAATTGTCTGTAGGTGTTGGTGCGAGCGTGCATGGTTGTTTCTCTTTTGTGTGGCCATGTGGCATCTTATGTGGGGTGTACCCACATCTTATGAAAGTGTGCCCCGCCTCTTGCTCATAGCCAGTTGAGATGAGGATCCAGGTAACCTGTGACCCGCAGGCAGGATGAGCGGCTGTAGATCAGACGGTTGCAGTTATCCTGTCTCGAAGGAGATAGATGAATGGATGGATGAATGGATAAACAAAATCAAGTATTTGTAAGATAAATGAAATCAAGTGCTTGGAATATTTACACGATTTATGTTATAAACAGCAGTTTTTGTAGGGGCTGTTCTTTCACTGTGATGTGAGATTCTTACTTTAATGTAAATCTGTAAAGAAGATTAATTATATTTCCCAAAATTCATCTTTTATGAATGATGGATTTATGTTTTAATAAACCCCTTCAGTAAAGTGAAAGTGGAGGATTTGCTGCTGTTCATTAGTCTGGTTCTAAATATTACATCATGTCAATAATGCTCTGACAACACTGGATTTGGAATTTTAGAAGCATCATAAGGATGTTGCTCGCTTAAACAACAACTGCACATGTGAAAAATAAAAATATAATGACTATATTAGAAACAGCCACGGGCAGAGAGGTAGCGTGGGTGATGAGATGTCAGAGCCGAGTTTGAATGCCTCACTGGAATTCCCTTTGACTCCAATGGCGAGCTGGTGGCAACAGGCTTGAATAGATCAGTATTAGACTCTGCTGGGGGACGTCTCACTAACAAGAGTAGGTTGAAAACAAGGAAAGAAACTTGTCTCCAAAGTATAAAATGGTCTAGTGGTATGGCACTCATGTTTAACTATTATACCAAATTATATTACCACATTGTCACATCATTTATTCATGGTAAACATTTTATTCATTCATAATTCATTCATTTTTCATCAGGCATGAATATTATACAGCATTAAACTATTTATTTGATCCTTTTGTCCACTTTCCATGGCCTTGATCAGTCAATCAGCCACTTTTAGTTAAAGTGCAAAACTGCCAGCGTCGTAGTCCCGAAACACTTAAAATAAACATTGAACAAAATGAATGACAGTAAAAATTATCTAACCAAATATAATAAGAAATTAATAAAATAAAATAAAAGTTACGACAAAACAAGGACATTAAAAGTGCAGAGCTAAATAATGATTGAGAAGGGGTGATGTATTATGATGTGTCATACTTACATAGTTTCATAGAAAATAGATGTTAGCATTCAACCTTGAAAATTTGGTCTTGTTCTCCCTCCCACATCACTTTCTTTTATCCTGTCTCCATTGCAGACATCTTTACAATGGAAGGCAACCTATTCATGAAAAATGTGTCACAAACTCATAGAGAGCCTCTTACCTCTTGTCTTTCTTTCCTACCAAGTGACATATCAATAAATAATAGAGCTTCCTTCAGAGAGAGGCTGATGGTCAAGTAAAGACTTGTCAGGCTGACTCTTCCTTTCAGTAGAAAATGAGTGGATCAATTAATGTCTTCAATTTCATAAACCAATGATCACTGTGATGACAAACTCGCCACTGTGAGCAGTATCTGAGAGCAGCTGAAGCATGAGGCGAATCGTGATGAGAGGAAATGTTGCTGTTTCAATGCTCAGCCTTTGGGGAGAGTTTCCTTTGCACATCCTATAAAAGAAGAACTTGAAGATGGCTTTGCTGTAAGGAATCAGTGCATCAGTGCATGAGTTTATTAAATTTGCATGTGCATGGTGATGTACATAGAGGAAAAGGTACATCCAAATATAACCTCAAATGTACTTCTGCTTGTGTTCTCCTAAAAGACTGCACAGTAACATTCTTTGAGAGTTCTTCAAAACCAAGATCACTTTGATGAGCAAACTGATTTGTCAACAGCAGTGTACACAGAATCAAACCCACACTGCTCCTATTGGTCAGCATTAGTCAGTGTTACATAAGTGACCATCCTCTGCATCAGTTTTAATCTCTTGGCTTATTGCTACCAGTGTCTATACATGTGTGTCACATTTATTATCCATGCATTTGTATACCCCTTACAGCTGCTAATACAGTCTCTATTCTCAAATGATTTCACAGCAGTGTTACCCATGCAAGTGAGCATGCAAATATACTCAAGATGCAAATTATATATGCACACACACACACACACACACACACACACATGCTCACTAATCTAATCATGTGAATGATGTGTCTATGCTCTACAGGAGACTAATATCTCATGGGAATAATAAGGAAAAGGCAACTGTAATATGTTATACTGTAGTTAGCTTTTGTTTAAAGTTGAATAAACATGAGCTAATAGAACTATTTCCCTCTGAGCAAAAGAGTTCCAACAGGAGTTCCATAAATTAAAGAACAAAAGTTCAGGAAGAGCCATTAAAGGAATTCTCCAGTGACATTCATGCTTCTAAACTGTTAAACCAGCCATACGATAAACAAAGTAGGTTAAATATTATTCTATCAAATTAGTTCCACTTATAGATATGTGGGGCCAGGACAAGCTTTACACACTTTTATTACTTTTCATGTTTCCTCTGGTGATGTTTATGATCCAAACAACTTCAGTCATTTCCAATCCATTTAGTTGTTGACTGTAGACAAGTTGACCTTCAACATTAATCTGTCACACGTTGTGCACTCCTGTTTGTGCCAAAGCCCCTCAATTCACTCATCTCCTCCTGATGATGGCAGAGTCCTGAGAGACAACCTAAAGCTCTCCAGAAAAGAGTCGGGAAAGAGGGAGGACACAACGTGGCAGCCTAATTAAGTTTGCCCAGGCTTCTTTTAAATGTGTATATCTTTGTGGAAGGATGATGTTAACCGCTCATTGTAAGCCCTTCATTCCCATTCTCCACCACACCTGACTGCACCAGCCTCAGAACAATTACTAGGAACGCAATATGGGATAACTGAGTTACTGGAGAGAAGTCCAGCTCCAGGAGCGTGATCACTTTGTAAGCGTTTAGTTACTCGTTGATACTCCTTGAGCAGCCAGGAGTATCAATGCTAAATGAAACGCCCCAAGTCATAGAATGTCATTTGGATGCAGTAATAAAGAGAAGTATTCCAATGTGTTCAGTGTATTGGGTGGTCCACAGCATAACAATAGTGTGTGTGTGTGTGTGTGTGTGTGTGTGTGTGTGTGTGTGTGTGTGTGTGTGTGTGTGTGTGTGTGTGTGCACCAAAGTTGAGGAGTGGTGTGGAACATGAATAAAAATGTAATGAAATCATTGACAAGCTTGTAAAGTGCTTTGGCGCCTGTACAGCAGTTTTCAATTGAAATGACAAGAGGTCTAGAAAGTCAAATTTTTAATGAAGTCAGAAATACTGAATGTATAAAACATGAAAGACAAAGTGCAATAAAACATTTCTCAATTTACACTTTATAAATAAATTCCTTCAGGTCAATAAACAAATTATATATGTAAATGAAAACTTAATGAAGTTTCCTATTTATTAGAACTAAGTTTGTCTGTGACATCTGTTGAAGTCAATAATGTAAAAGACAACAATAACTTTTGGCTAAGGGTTAGGGTTAAGGGTTAAGTTAAGCAAGTAGTTTTTTTCTTCACCAGGCCAATAACAAAATAACTAGCCAATACAGTATTAAAGGATTACATGATAAATTTTTACGTTATAAGCCAAAAATCATTACATTATTACGTTAAGGACTTTTATTACCTAATGGCCAGTTATGACATTATTGGCCTTTTACATTTCGAAAAGAGAATTTTATTACATTATTGGCTGTTATTATGTTATCAGCCGTTATTACATTGTTGACTTTAACAGTCATCTTTTCTACTTAAACCCTATGATAATGTGGGTACCATAATTGACACATTTGTGATGTACAATGCAGCTGTGAATGCAGTTACTTCATACATGATGTGGTAAAGACTCTATTCTGAACCCTGTTGTGTACAAGCGGTTACTTGTCTTATCCCCTGGTGGGCACCTTTTGAACTACAGTAATTCTGACATTACACAGTCCAATCAAAATGGCTGATTCCCATCAGCCCCCAGCCGGTTGTTCTTATTTCTACAAGTGCTCTTGGTTGGTTAAAGGTTCTCCTGAAAATGCTTAATTATCATCATTTATCTAATGTGTCGTCTACTATTTACAGCAAAAGTCAGATTGAATATAAGATATGATACGTATACAAATGTGTACAACAGTTGATCTGCACTCGAATATAGACAGCAACAACGTTACTGCATTGTTTGGTCCGGAGGTTGAAATAGCATGTAGCAGGTTTCACTGAAGAATAATGATATAAGAATAAGAATATGGTTGGTTTTGATTATCTTGAGAAAAAAACAGGAAAAAATATTAGAAAGAAATTAGACATAAAAATAAAACAGAAGTCAGAGGCAACAAACCTGAGATGAGCAGCTGTGAATGCAGTTGCACCCTGCAACTATGGACCATTGTGATGGAGCACTACCACAGACCTCTCTGAAGAGAAAGAACAAGAGGGTGCTTAATCAACAAAGACTTCTGGGTGAAGAAAGCTGAGGTCCTGATAATACCCCTGGAGGCATGCTATAGGCTGGCGGCTAGATCATTTGATCATAAGAGGGGAGCCAGGTGCAGAAGGAGAGACTAACTCTTGAACTTGAGAAATGTGGTGCAGATGCTTCCCAGTAACCTTGCTACCACACACATGGGTATTTGTGTAGATATTTGATGATGCTGCAGAGTGAATGATTTCTTAAATATAGGATGGAGGTTTGTAAAGTCAGACACTCAATCAAGGAGCAGTTATGATGGCATATTCTGGCTAATGCAGTTGATAGTCTTGGTTTGGAAAAGGAAATGTGTAGTTTTGATGGACCTGCAAAACCACAGAAACTCAAATATGACCATAGCTGGAAATATCAGAAATAGTCATTGCTGCATTAATGTGCATTAAGATCCCAGAAGGTCCCAGCTTGTTTGAGTGGACACTGAGATGTAGAGATGATCGAGTACAGAGGATTGACAACAGGAGTGCAGGTCATCTCTAAATGTAGGTCTAGACAAATGGACAGGAGACTCTCAGAGGCACTTTGCAGACTCTCTACCCAAGAAAGGAAATGCCTTAAACTTTAAATCAGGTGCAGTTTTAGCTCTGGATTGATCGAAGGTGTTTGTATTCACAACACAAATATTCATCAGTTGAGTTGGAGCAATAGGGCCACGAGAGGAGAACGGAGCAGCTGCCTTCATGACTGCAGTGGTTTTTATTAACAGGATTTCAGCTTAAGAGTTAACATTGAAAATGACAAATGCAACCTAGCCCGGAGGTTTTATTGCCTTGAAACCAAATAATTTTATTGAAAAAAAACCTCTTCTGTGACAGTAAAAAATAAAAATGTTTATCTTATTGTGAATCTTTTATTTCAAATTGCTCTGACGGGCTGCATCTTTTTACGCTCCCTCTTCTTTTCCACTTTGTTCCTATCTGACAGCAACTTCCCTTTGATACACACATTCTTTTTCTATCCATTATTTCTTGCTGCTTTTCCTCAACTTTTTCTTTTTTCTTTTTCTCACTCAGTCCAGGTGGAGGCCACGTATTGGCCCAGTAGGAGCTGGTCAGTCAGATTGGTACAGCAGGTGTCTCCGTGACAACACTGCTCAACAGCCAGGGCTCCAAAGACTGTGAACATCAAGCTCACAGCTTGAAAACTGCAAACAAACAAGAAGATACAAAGGCTAGCTTCATTATAACAGATTACACCTACATAATGTTTGTGTCTGTGTGGGAATGAAACAGATGAGAAATGTTTTCTTTTAGTAGACGCCATCATAAACCACTTTAATCTAGTTCGTTTACTGGCAGTAATTCATCAAAATCCTTAATCTGCGCTTTTCAAATATGAGCTGTACTCATTAAGCTGGTGAATTTTATACACATTCTCAACAGATGCCATGTCAGTGTATATATTTTCAAGTCTCTGTGTGTGAAGCTGTAAACGAAGACTTACTGGAAAAGTGAAACTGCAGCGTATACGCCTTTAGTGGTCTCCTTCAGGAGGTCAGACTTAAGGTTGTGCCATTATAAAAGATTTGGAAACTGTAATATTTCAATTGTGTGTAAATATTGTATTCAACAAGTTGAACTGAAATTATCAGAAGTGTCTGATGCTGAAGAGCTCATGATAATGCTCTCTGATTTTTTGCATCATTGTGAGACTTCCAGCAATGAATGAATAAAGTGACTGATCATAATCAGCAGAACCTAGATCCCTCCAATGCAGAAAACTTTAAACACGACACCTACAAATATGACTAATTTTTTTATTTATTTTGGAAATGTGAGAGAAAATTGTGAACGATGGTTAAAAGTTGGCCTCAAATGTGTCTGGAAAAAGAAGCTTAGATTTTAAAGAAGCTGTGATGAAGCAGCTTTGAAGGGCTGATTTTATGCTCATGGGGGTTAAAATGTTGAGTGACTAAAATCACAAGAGTCATGAGCACTGATGTTGAATCACAGTAAAGTTTCAGATGTGACAAAACACTTATCATGTTATTACATAATCATCACCAGCAGCCAGCTCACACTTTACATAATGAACAGTTGGTCACTCTTTGTTCAGCAACATTTGGCAACATCTCTACTGAGAGGACATCTGTTGACCAGAGCTAAGTGCTCAGTGACAAACTTCACAACCAGATCGGCCGTTAAAATGACGGAGACGTGAACAATGGTTCCCTTTTTTGAATTAGGCCTTACCTACGTAATTGTTACAGAATGATGAAACAGGTAAACCTTAAATACTAACTCAAAAATGTGTTTTATTTATTGTGTAAAAATGTTCTGAGGCTTGAAAGAAGTAGAACTTCCATGTTAGTATTCTGCTTTATTTCGTACCATTCTCCATGATGCCATGTCACTGTGTTTTCTTTCTTTGTCTGTTTCCCCCCTTTATGATTGCTTTTTTCCTCTCACTACCTCAGTGAATATAGTTTGTGTGTTTTGCCCTTTGAGTTGTCAGTTTGTCAATGTTTCCTTGTGACAGACCATTTCCTCCTGCTTTCCTCTGTATGTGAATTCATCGCCAATGATTTTCTTTTGTGGTATTGATTTGACTCTGCCTGTTTTTTGGACCTTGTTTGTGTGTCCTGCTTTTTTAGGTTAAAGGATTTGGACTTTGACAGCCTATGAACCAAACCATCTTACCTCTGCCTGTTGTTTTGGACTATTGCTCGGGATGCCTGGCTTCCTGTGTATGGTACCTGTGACTTGTGTGCTCTGCTTTGTCCTCATACTGTGTTTCTGCCTCACACCGGCACTTCATTTTGCTGAAATCACATCAGTCCATCAGTTTGTTTTACCTAAAAATCAAAGCAACCAGTAATGAAACTCTCAGGTTGTGTACCAAACTTACTTCTTTCAAGGATATCGACCAAGTTATATAATTGAGAGCTGATTTGTAATTCCACCTTCAATAAAAAAAAACCCCTACAGCATTTAAAGTGAAACACAGCATCTTTAAAGACTGATGTCTCATACTTTATATAGAGCAATGTTTGTAAAAATGAATTAAAGATATTTGAAATATGAGCAGCACGGTGGTGCGTAGAGCTGTTACCTCACAGCAAGAAGGTTACAGGTTCCCCAGCTTGCTCCCACCTCCAAAAACAGGTAACTTAGTTCAGCTGGTCACACCAAATTGTCCATGTGTCAGTAGGTGTTCGTTGGTTTGTTTGACTTTTATTCCCTGCAATGAGCTGGTGTCTTATCCCGGGTGAAACCGCCTCTCATCTGTAGCCAGCTGGGATAGACTCCAGTAGACCCGAATAACACAGATAACACTGCAGACAAGACGATTGTGAAAATGGATTGATGATAAATAATATCAATCAAATAAATGAAGTATAAATAAAAAAGTTTGTCTGGGTTGAATCTTCGAGTACAGTTTGAAGCCTGCCTCTAATGAAGACATAATGTATAATAGTCTTTATAAATTTCTCGTTTGGCATGAAGCTCATACGTTATTGCTTAACCTTGGGCTTTTTCTCAACTTGCGCATTTCTGTTGGTGCATGTAAAGTATGCTACATGAAAGTATTGTAACTTATGTGTGTCTCAATTCATGGTGAAGCCTCAACCATCTGTTTGAAGAATGTTAATGCCCAGGACTAAGATACACTAGATTTCAACAAGTTTGGATTTAATCGACCTTAATTAGTGTGCTAACAGGCCTGCCTGCATTCTTCATAAGAATGTGAGAAGCCACCTTTTAATCCCTGTCACCACAGGCTGAGCAGAACCACATGGTCACCATGACAGTCAGGTTGCAAATGGATCCTGCTTCTCTGGTTCTTTTATCTTCCATGACTTCTTTCTCTTTTTCTTCTCCAGCTCACTGCTGGGTCTCACTGGCTATGATGGTAAGAAACAGGAATTTAAAACATTATTGTACCGAAACAAGTTCCAGTGGCAAAATGCAGATGTCAAAAAAATTTCATTTTAATTTGATTGTCTTTTTTCAAGAGGCTTCTGATTTCTTCTTTTATTTTTCCCATAATTGTTTTAATGTTTGTATTTATTTATTTATTTTTTTGAGTGGACTGGAGGGGATTGATTTGAAGGGGGCAGTGGTTTATTTTAGATGAAAACCATCAAATTGGCAAACATATTGTGTGTGTGTGTATGTGTGTGTGTGTGTGTGTGTGTGTGTGCGTGTGCGTGTGTGTGTTTGTGATTGATATACTATGTAGTTGATATTTTGTTTTCCTGCTTCACACGTTTTATTTAGTCAGTAAATTTCATATTGGTAAGAGCATAGAATAAGCATGATGCTGAGTCACCAAAAAGCTCTTTGGCTCATTTCCAGGCAAGACTAAATGAGGTACATCATACCTGCATAGGCCACTACATTTATTAGAGGGGGAAAGAAGGATATACTGTAATCGAATCTGTAAGAGCAATATGTTGATCTCATATCGTGGAATATTTTTAGTTGAATGAGAAGAAATAGTATTTAGTATTTTAATAATCAGTTAATTGATCCTGCTTCTTATCTGTTTCTATCAGTGGATGTCTCCTGTATTTGGAATCCATGTTAAGAGTAGTAAATAAAGAGTGTAAAAAAAAAAATGCTGCTCCAGCTCATCCTCATATGCAGGTGTAAGAATAACCCTGCTGATGTGATGTGTCGTCCAGCCAACCAGAGTCCTGATGCAAGAGATTTCCTATGTAAGCCCCAAGTTAGCATCACTGCAGCTGGTTTCTGGGTCAGACTCTGCAGACCTTTCTGTTTAACTGACTGAGGTGAGTATCTCCGTCTAGTCGGCTTTCTGTTGGATACAGTTTCCCACATTTGCAAATCAGACTGGTTTTAAACTACTTTCTCATTTTCTTAGCACACATTAAGGTCACAGCTTGCACATGCAAACCTTTCCAACCATAAAGCATACGTATGCTGTATGTGGTACTGTAGATTATTTAACCTTCCAATGTGAATTTTAAATGCAAGCCCTGAGTTTCAAATGCTTGAGTGTCTTCAGGTTTGTTATAGCATGTTGTAGGTTACAAATATTATTCTTCCCACAGTCCTTCGGCTGACCCTGAACACACCTATTTGCACAGATCTTTTTCCACCCCTCATTTTATACTGTTATTATACAAACTGTGAATCGCTGCTCCCAGCCTCTTATGTTTCAATGAATAGTCCTCTTCTGTTTCAATGCAGCTATCACTGCGGCATGATGAAAGTGTAGGCAGGGGATTATGCTGTGAATCGTCTTGTCCCAGAATATAAGAGGAAAAGCGGGCATGTGAGGTTAAGTGAAAGACAAGTCTAGCACAAAGCTGAGGGTCTCTGTGTCAGGAATGAGCTGCAAACACATAACCTCCCAGGAGAATGGAGAGAGAGAGCACCTCCCGACTGGGCCAGATAAAGAAGGATAAAAGGATCAAGGATGAAGAGTAATGGTTGAGATTTATATAATACAGAAGCATATAATGTTAAAAAAAAATTCATGATCCACAAACTCATACATATTACATCCCTGATTCCAAAAAAAGTTTGGAAGATTGGTAAAACATCAATGAAAGAGAATGTGATCATTTATAATCCTTTCTGACATCCCACTCAGTTAAAAACAGCACAAAAACGCCATATATTGAATTATAATTCAAACTCATTTTTGTGAATACATATGAGGTTTATGTCAGCAACACAACCAAGCATTGAGAAAAATAAACTGGGAAAGTTGTAAAAATAAAAACCTAGATAGGGTTATTCCACAGGTGAAGAGGCGCATTGTCAAGACATGTTTTCTATGTTCACGCATAGTAGGTCAAGGGTTTAAGGATGTTTGTCCAATGCTCCGTATACAGAACATCTGGAGAAGTCTTTCCATTTCAGTGTAACCATGTGGTAAAACTGTGCATTTAAAGATACTCAGGGAACGAAAACCACTGTAATTAATATATTCTTAGTCGTAGTAGTCCTGCTGTGGGAATTAAATTTGGACAACAGCAGATTGTGCCACTTTGTCACGGAGTTGAGTCACCTGTAACAACCGTGAGAAGATTTCTGGACTTTAACAGGTTGTTTAACGATAAGATTGCACAATATACACATCTGTTATTGTAAGGTTTTACGATGTTGTCATAGAACCACGTTTTGTGTGTCGATGCCAAATCGAGGATCGCTGATGCTGTTGGATCACATTAGCATGTGTGCTACCGAAGCTCAGTGACTTAAGCTAGGTAAGAGACTGAAGACAAGTTCAGGATTCATGCTCTGTATTTCTTTTGTAAACTATAATCAGTAATATGGACATGATTTGTTTTGTTTATAAACTGAAATACTGTGTTGCAGTTGTACAGGGTAATGATATGAATGTTGTCTATTTTCTCTGTAGCCAGAGGTGCCACTGTCGTATTTTTGTTACATATTTTTTTTCTATGTACTGTATTTTGTTTTGGTAAATTGACAAATTTATTCAACAACAACCTTAAATTGTCATCCATTATTATTTCCAATATTATATCTTGATTTGGGGAACACAATAAAGACCCACAAAAAAATTGCATTTGAAGTCTGTGTGTTACTTAACCCGGCTACATAAGGCACAAGGATAAATACTAACACTGAATGCCTGTGACCTTTGAGCTCTCAGGCTGCACTGCATTGCATTTGTAGAAAAAAACAACAACAGCAAAACAACAACACTAACAAGGCAGCTGGGTGGAGTTGCTGCCGCTAAAGCGATCCTGAGGAGGGTCGTCGCCTCTGATTATGTCCCTGCTGCTGATCACCTCATTTTCTCTCATACTTAGAGTCTCCTGATAGACTTTGGAATTACACAGCCTGCTAATCCTGCAGGCAGACATGCTCATTTACTCAGTAATACAGCCGATGTACAGCCAGGGGATTAAAGAGTCGTAGGATATTGTTTTTGAATAATTTGTTGTTAATTATGAGAGCTCTATTGATCATTTCCTATTTCCACATATACAGCTGGGATTAGAGATGAGAAGAGCTGCAAAACATGGATGTTTCATTTGATCTTCAGCCAATATGAATGATGAACCAAAATCTTATCACTGGCTTTTACGCTCTGGAATGTTTCATGAAGAAAAAAAAAGTATGTACACGCGCGCGCGCACGCACACACACACACACACAGACACACACACACACACACACACACGCTAGGCCCCCTACCTGAAGTTAGGTTCTGTAGGACGTGTCTCCATTAAAGGGCGGCTTCTTCTTACGACTGTGTCTGCTTATGGGGAGACTTTTGGAAGACTAATAGAATAAAGACGAAAGTCTCTGATGTGTCGAAAGTTTCCAGAAAAAATGAATAGTTTTACAGTTATTAAAGGCAATTTGATGCAGTGATGGAAGACCATGACCGACACACTAAACTTGATTTCTTTGTGCCCCTTCTGCCTTCATTCTTGGGGGATAGTAATAAAAAGTTTAAGCGGAGCCTTCCCCGTCACAATCAGCTTAACGCTTGAATAATCTCACTGTATTTTATCCTTTCATGCAGCAGGTGACCAGGTCCTATATACTTCTGTCAGTGCAGCTAACCTTTATCTGAGAGTGTGAGACATTCATCAATTCTATTAGATTTTTTCACCTCTCTTGAATTATCTCCTAGTTCCTCCGTCATCTTTGTCTCTGACCCCCTCTCAGCTTCAATATACTCACTAATGTCCCTGCAAACATTCATTATGGTGCAGAGGAGTCTCAAGTGGAATGTATTTCACAAGAGGAATTGAACATAGCGCTCTCTGAGGAGCAATCCTGTGCTGTTTTATCTGCAGTGTTCTTTGCACATGTGTTTGTGTGTGTGTGTGTGTGTGTGTGTGTGTGTGTGTGTGTGTGTGTGTGTGTGTGTGTGTGTGTGTGTGTGTGTTGTGTCCTTGTTCTAGTGTAAGCATGTGCAGTCACAAATAAATGTCTCTCCACACCTATAGGTCAGAACTGATGAGGCAGACATTTACTGCAGCAGAGCAGAGAGACAGAAGAAACATTTAAGTGAAACGAAGACATAGAGGTGCAAACAACAGTTTGAACTGTGCCCGGAGCCCTGCTGTGTCTGTGTTCTGGTTTCCAACAAATATTTAACATCTGCACATCTCATTTATGGTTTCAGATTATATTTGTTGATTATGTGGAATTTTATGGTAGAAAAAACAATTGATTTGCATTTAAAGTTTCGAACCAAAACACATTTTGTCTCATACATGCGTTGAATGCATTTGCATCCTTGAACAGTTTGAAATGTGCATTGTTCACACAGTAATTACCAGCAAGCAGTTGTCTTCTCCTATTCAGCCATTGCTGGCACATAGTCAAACAGTTCATTGGTGTCAATAATGTTATGACCTCAAACCCAGAATAAAAGCTTGACAGTTTTTTTTATGTAGATGTCAATGTCAGAAAGTGTCTCATATTTTCAGACAAATTCAATTTACTGTACAGTGACAGAAAATAGTGAAAACTGTAAAATCTCACACTAGCAAGCTAAATGAAAGAATGAAAGAATGAATGAGATCTAATACAGTAAATTAAATCAGGATCTCAAGCTCAAACAGAGAAAGGATAGACTCATTATTATCTTCAAAGTGTATTATATGGTCCGTAAAAATTATTCACCACCTTGGGCCCCTGCAGATGTTTTGTATGTGTCTCCTAACTGAGAGCCTCAGAGGCTCAGCCCCATTTCTAAAAAAACAACAAAAAAACAACCTGGTTTTCATCCAATATCCAATCATAAACCCACTGTGGGTGTAAGACTGTGAGAAATTGCCGAGAAGGAAAAGACACACACACATCGATACGAGGAATGACGAACATGCATGCACAGCTGATGATACATCCCACGGGGCCCGTATAGTTGTAAATTAGAGATAATAGGAACTCCCTGCTGTCAAGTCATGTCTCTTTTGCTCTTTTGCTCACTAGACGCAGAAAAACACACAACCGTTGTTGAGTGAAACACGTATAATATAACTAAAATCCATTTCCCCAAACAGATTGTACTTTAACTTTAATGAGGCCAAATTTATTAGCAGTAATATAAAGGACTCTATCAACTGGTTGACTGCACACACTGCACTTTCCTCAATCCCCGTGTGGAGTACAGTATTCCCCATTACTGCACATGGAATCCATTAGCGGGTAAAGCTTGGGTGGGGAAAGGCGGACTGCATCATTATGCTCTCAAAGAGCAGCGTGTGTTTGCGCCGCACTAATCAAGGAGCTGCAGCTGATGACAATCCTGAGCTCCTTCAGGATAAAAACAGTGATTTATTGTATCAGCTGCTTCTTATCTATAGAGAGGGAGCAGCACCCTCAGCGCTGAGGAATAAGACACAGCTGGATTAAAACAGCATTTAGCATACAGTACTCGATCGGATTGCATAATGGGATGATATCATAAACTGATAAATCAAACGTGCTTTTCCTGTGTGGGATATTCTGACACTGCTGTTTTTAACAGGTAGTGAAAAGCAGTCACTTGCAGAGATGACAGGCAACTAGACAGGCAACTTCTAGATGTCCTTAAAATATTTATAGATGATGTGACGTACAAAGTAGGCTGTATAAGAAATATGGGAAGTAAGACAAGTTGCTCTTAATATGTTCGAATGTAAAACCACAAGAAAAGCGCTGAGCTCCAGCAACAGCCCTGTTAGCTAGAAAACGGGTTTACCTACAACAGATTTGCTGCAGCATAATTTAGGGAAACATAATGTCAACCAAATGTTTTAGCTCAACATAATGAGGAAATTAATTCAAGTTGTAACAATATGAACTCCTTGGCAGAAGAAATAATGAATACCCTTTATCGGGTGTGTTTCATTTATTTTCTGCCTGTATACCATCTGGCAATCTGCACATTTTTGAGTGACTACAGCATCGTCATTTACTATGGCAGCCATGTTTTCACATACTTCCTCTATTTTGTTGGCTGGTTGGATTTTCAGCAGGATTACACTGAAGCTACTGATGGATTTTATTTAACCTTGGTGGGAGTATGGGTCTTGGGTCAGAGTGGACCCTGAGAAATACTAGTGTAGATCCAGATAAAGGGGTGGATTCAACAGATGCCGTGTGTATTCATAGACAGTATTCTTCTCCCAGCTGCTGTGTGGTTACAAAAACTGAAACCTGTGACCACAACCAACATGCAGCTAACATGGATAAAGATGGGATTAAAACATTTTAATTCATTGAAAAGGACCGGTAAACCATAGACGATGTAATATATAGAACTGAATGAATCCACCCCAGCTACATCTCTGTGAGAGTACGAGTAGCGCCTCACTCACAGAAACAGAACACGATCAATACAGACACACAAGCAAGGGTTAATTTTTGCTTCAGAAATTTCTTATGCATGTTATGCAATTTTTCGAACTATGTGTCATTTCACACTCCTTGCAAAAATGTTGAATGTTAATTAAAACCATATTTTTTAAAGTGACAAATGGAAAAAAGTTAAATTCATGCAGCAGTATCTAGTGTCAGTTATTGAAAATGTGTAAATATAGTGTAACAGTAGCAGCAGCAGAAAAGAAACATTGAACATTCAATGAAAGGTCACATTACACAGTATTAGCTAACTTTAGAGGACATCATTGTATACTGGTCATATCAGACCAAGGTAGACTGCATATACTTAATCCCAGATATTTTCCTCCTTTCATTTAAGACATTAAAAAAAAAAATGTTGTTCTCATCTTCATTCAAAATGAAGAATTTAGTGCGTCGATGGATGTCATATAAATTAAATGTACTTTGCCAACCCTTTTAAACTACTTTATTGTCACCAGTCTTGTAGAAACCTCCCGCTGATTCTGGCAGCAGTATGACGGTTGAATGTAGAGAATATGATGCTGCCTTGCTTTTGGTGTAAAGCAAGTTGAATTGAGGTATTTGAAAATATAGAGAAAGATAATAGACTTTCAGAACCCACAAACCACCCAGAGTCACCCCAGGATCACTCAACAGTTTCTGTGTTTGATGATGATGATAACTAGAACACTCCTGTCAATAAATGTTGCCATTAAAGACATTAATTATGGTTGAAATTAATGACAGCTGGCCAGAGAGTCTCAGTGAAATGTCCCTGTAGCTCTGAGGGCTGATGGATTCTTAGTATTATTAGGAGCTGGTGATATGCGTCCCTCTCTCTTTTATTGCTTTGGTCTTCATCCTATCTCCTGCCTCTTATCTATCAGGTTACCCTCCACAGTCTCCACTCACCTGTCGTTTGCCGCCACCCAAATCAAGCACATCTGAGATCAGTCTAGCTCACCTGACTCTGACTCTTCACTCTCAAGAGTATTTTATCTTTTGATTCTAGTTCTTATGTTTTTATATTACTGTTATTTTGTGAACTTTTGAATCTATTTTCTAGTGTATTCCTGACGGAATCTTCTGTTCACCTCCCTGTCACTCCTATCATAACTTTTGCTTTTCTGAACTGAAGACCCTGCCTTTGGTGATTAACTGCAGCCTTTTTTTGTAATATCTGCCTGGTCCATCAGTCTGGATTTTTGTTTTGGACATTTTATAGTAAAAAAAAAAAGTATTTGTTACCTTTTCCTCCAAGTCTGAGGTCATATTTTTGGGTCTTGTTTTTTTTTCTTTTCTACCATTATAGACAAACATAAGTGATTCTGCACACAGATGTATATCTGAACTCAGGTTAAACCCTCAGATAGCAGCACTCTGTCTTTTTTTTCCAGTCAGACTGTCTGTCTGGAGTAATAATCTCTCCATCTGATGACCCCTGTAGCTCATCCCTTCAATGTCCATTAACACTATTTGTGTCTGAGACCTTTCTGTCTCTCTCTCAGTCTGCACAAAGACAAACGCGCGCGCGCACACACACACACACACACACACAGTCTGAGCTCAGAGGAGATTTACTGCAGGATTGGTTTTCCTGCTCATCTCTTAATTCTTGTGTTGTTAAATGCATCGGTGGTCTCAAAAGACATAAATGCACTGAGTGCTACAGGATCATGAAAACTCAGCGGATCCTCATGACTGATGGCTGCAATCACCTCAGCACAATGAAAAATAAGTTCACACTGTGAAACACAGCGGTGATAAAAATATCACACCGGGGTTTCAACGGAAATGTGTCATCTTGTCATCTAAAACTGTTGCTTGAGCACCATCTCTGTGGAGAGCAGGGTCAATCACCTCCTGTTAAAAACGACGGGCTGGGAGACAAAACGCAATATGTAGATGGAGATATCTAGCTGACAGGATGCAGACAAGTGAACCAGACAGATTAATGGGAACAGGAGGAAAATGCAGTGTTTGGCGCCATGCAGCTATAAGAAAAAATATTTCAAGGTGAGCGGAGAATGTAGGAGCAGACAGTTGAGTTTCACCACACAGTCAGCAAAGGTGGGTAATACGTCACTGTTACATTAGACGAGCAGCGGCTGTGATTTCTGGGGCATACTTGGAGAAAGTTGGCTTTGGATTGGTCACATGCGCAGCCCTGGGTTAACTACTCACTCTGATAATCGGCTTGGAGAGAGAAGACAGGGTTAATGAAGGCTAAGCCACAGTTCCAGCTTCTCCCAGAGGTTTGAGATCAGAGGTGGAGGATGAGCAGCAGGGCGCTAAAGCAAACAAACTCCAAACACAGTAGAAGAAACGGAAACAGACAAAAGGCATGTTTAGTACTTTTTAAAAAAAATTACATCTAAATTCTATTCTGTACTGAAAACAGTTGTCAATTGCAAACATGAAAACATGTATCAGCATTTTTCTTTCACTGCATTTTCAGTCAAAAATGAAAAAAAAAAAAATCATACATACATCAGCACACATACCACAGATGAATTGAAGAGTGTCTTATTTCACATGCTAGGATGCCACAAGAGACCAGTGACTCCATGATACCAATCTAGTATGTGTGTGTGTGTGTGTGTGCATGACAGTTACCCACACGCTGTCATGCACACACGCACACACACACACACACACACACACACGCACACGCACATGCACACACACGCGCACACAAACACACACACACACAGCATATTAATCTTTTTTCAGAGAGTTCCTGTTATTAAATATCTGCAGTCTCTCTGGATCTGCAGATGTTTGCGAGACAGCAGAGTTTCTAGGGGAGAGTAACACATTGATGTGAAATAAGTGCGCTTCTCCAGGAGAAATTAATTAATATCATGCGTTTCTTGTGTGCTGCATTCAGGTGCAGTGGGGAGAACTTTGGGTTTCTGAGTCAGGCCCCGGGTGACAGCGCATAAGAGCACCCGTGAGGTAGAGTGGTAATGTGCTACAGTCAGCTTAGCTGATGGCTAGTCTCTGGGTTTATTTCTGTGTTCTGTGTGTATGTGTGCGTGTGTGTGTGTGTGTGTGTTGTAGTGGCTGGGTTGCAGTATGTAGACCGAGTGTACTGAGATATTGTGTGTGTTCTTGCTGCAGAGTGTGTCTGCGGCTGAGAAGAGTGTAATGATTCAGCATGCACACACACTTTAATAATTCATCTTTCCCCACGGAAAAGAACAGGATACAAATACTGAAGATGCAGCAAAGTACATTCACAATTCCTAGATGAGTGACATATAATACGTCTTCTGAGGTACATGTAGCATATGAAAGCTACTAATAACAGAGGAGACAGAGCGATATTTGATAAGTTGTTTAGCCCCGAAATTATTGGAATCCTCTCACGACCAACCTGTGAGTTTGTCTTTGGCTGCCATACACAAACTCTGAAGAACTGTACTTTCATTTTTTGGAAGTACTTCATGAGTTCAGTCATTGAGACTTCTAGGCTTATGTCAATGGTGCTGGCCAACTCTTGTACAAATACTGACTTTCACTCCTCATTGACTGTTATCTCTCGAATAACGTCCTTGAATTGTTAATGTAAAGATTGTTACTTGAACTTGTTACTAGGTCCACTATTCTGTCACTGCAAACTACAGTAAAAATAAACATAAAAGCCATTCAAGATGTTGGCATCCTTTCCTGTTCTGTTCTGTGATGTAAATGAGAGCCCTGGATAATAGAAACCCAGATGGAAAGTTTGTTGGAATCTGACCTGTGAGCAGGGAGTGACATGAGCATATATCAGTGTTGGAAACAAGCCGTTGAGTCATTTATCTATATACATACAGAGAAACAATGTACCATACAAGTATAAGCGCGTGTGCATTGCTTCGACCCACTTATTCCATCACATTCTGCAGTGGGCACTGCAGTTGACCCAGATATCAGCTGACATCTACCTCTTTGGAAAAGATTGGAGGCATCTGTCCTTTACGGACAGATATGGAGGCAGCAAAATGAATCACTTGTCAACCTGTTCAATACATCAGAGCTGATGGACACTCCATCACTGTTGGATCTTATCGCTGAGTTATTATAAGAACTTTACCTATACCTATGCATTCATAGATCTCAGCAATCTCACAAGCCTTCTGACAAACAAAGACAGAGGACACGAGTGAAGGAGCTGTGTAGATCAGGGGTTATGAAGTAAACACACGACCCTCCAATGTCAGACCACAGATACCACCTACAGCAGCTGGGTTCCCCTGAGCTTGGGTCATCCACAAAGAAATCAGCACTGTTTTCACCAAGAGAGGAGCAGAGACCATGCACATATAATCAAGACCCTAAAAGGAATGATGTTGGTGTTACAAGGTGGAACAATAGAACTTTTATTTCTGTGTCCTGTTTTTTGAACGTAAAACATAAGTGATAAGCTAGGCAAATCTCATCATCCCTAGCTAAAAGACATCCTCGGCTGCATCTGATGGCTATTACTCATGAGCACTGAGGCCCGACGTCATGGAGGAGAGCTGGTCCGAATTTCTATTCCACCATGGGAAGGCAAAATTTGGAGATCTGACAGCAGTTTAGAGAGAACTGGGGAGCTGTTGATTGTGGTCCAAAACAGAACATACCCCCCACCTTGATATCAGGGACATCAACTCCCTGAGGGGCTTTAAAAGAAAGCTAAAAGCCTTTCTCCCTATGTATTCATTACTGTTTTTACTTTCTGTCCCTGTTCTCTTTTTTTATGTTATTTTTAACCCTTTGTGCTTGTAAAGTCTGTTGTTAAACACTTCAGCTTCAATTCTTCTGTAAGAAGTGTGTTATAAATAAAGTATTTATTTTTCTTCTTCTTCTCTAGTGTCCATTTTGACATACAGAATGGTTTTTAATTTGAGTTAGTTTGAACCTTGTAACTAACAAGAAAAACAAGGTTGCCTGCTTGTGTCTACAAAACTGTTTCCCCACACAATGTACAAATACTGTCAATTTTTAAAGAAATATTGTGGAGTAGTGATATTGGGTCACAGAAGAACTAAATTTTGGAGAAGGCAGATGAACAAATTGATTTTCATATTCAATCTGTAGTACTGAATTATGCCTTGGCTTTTCTTTCTATATATGTATGTATGGCATAGCGAGAGCAGAGTCAGTGAGAGATAAAAGTTAGATAGTCTTAAAAATATATTTATGAAATTAAATTATGAAATCAATGGAGACGTTTGTGTACAATATTGCAGAAAACTGCATTTCCCACTTTTTTCCACCCTCTTTATACTCGGACCTCAGATAGTAGAGGTGAGAAGGCAGCAGAAGGAAGTCCTTCATGGTGTAAGTTCTGTAGGCTGTATAATTCCCTGAGAACCATACAGCAGGATGAAGGGACTGTTGATGCTGTTGTTGAATAATTTCTGCAACATTGTAATATAAATGTATATATGTACGTAAGATATAAACCATGAAAAACATATCTATGTTAAGGATGCAGGTTATTGTACACCATTGATACAACATGTTCTATATCAACAAATACAGACTGATGATCTCGGATGCTTCTGGCTCTGACCGTGAACCTTTCTGCAATAAGCAATCTCTTTATAGATCTGCCACTGAAAAGCAGAGAAAAGTACACAGCAATATATCCCCCATCTCATATATATCCACTCCAATCACCTCTGATTCGCTTCTCCCTCTGGGCAGCAAATTATCGAGTAACGGCAACAACTAGCTGAGCGGTAATTTGCGGAGAACCAGACCCTCATCCCCTTGACCTTCTTCCCTTTCTCCCCTCAAGACAACCGGCCTTTCTCTCATCAATTCCTCTATTTCATTTTTTCTTCTCCCACGGATGAATGTCATCTATTCTTTTATTTTCCTTATCTCCTTTTCTCTCCACCCTTCTTTTCTGTCTGTCTGTCTCTCTCTCTCTCTCTCTCTCTCTCTCTCTGCATCTCTTTCTCTTTCTCTCACACTCTCCTGTCATGATTTACACACCAATTTCACAGTGAAGACGGACAAGGGGAAAAGAAAAGATGATCTTAAATAACAATTAATGTTTTATCACTAGTGACTTGATTGATGGCTCTGGCGGGAGGGCGACAGCTGTAAGGCTGCAGAAAAAAATTGAAATCCATGAGGTCTGCATGTTTCTCTCTGACCGCGCTGCTGTCAAACTCATGCTGAATTATCAATCCACAGCAGCCTCTGCTGTAAAATCAATTTGCAAGAATGTGCCGCAGAACAGAAACTGGTGGAAGAAGTTGTATCACATGACTCAAGAGAACAAATTCCTGAGACAGGAGAGCCACATGTAATCAGTTTACGGCGGAACACACATGCACATGCAGCTTTTTGAGAAAAGAGGACGTGGAGATTGCATACAGATTCAAATAATTCAAGCTAGAGTTCAAGCTAAAAAAAAAAAGGATCGTCTTTGAGTTAGTTGAATTACAGAAACCTTTTCTCATTGCAGACAGGAGGAGGAGAGTGGTTTTATAAGAAATGAGTCATGTTGATACATACATTAGTGGGTGAGAGTGAGCGTTTCACTGACACCTACATCTTCAACATGAAGGTGTGCAGTGGGCCTGCTGTGGCAGACAGCATAGATTGATTTGGTGCTTCAGAAACTCGTAATAGCCAGCAGAATGACACACACACACACACACACACACACACACACACACACACACACACACACACACACACACACACACACACACACACACACACACACACACACACACACACACAAACAAGCTAACCACAGACCTGACACACAACACCATGACAGGCTCTTTTGGACAGAGTTTTAGTCATTTCCCCTGGATTACCTGTGATGCACACAAATAAATCCAGAGGCACGCTGATTGCAGCACATTGCCACCCTCCCTAACAGTGCTCTTATGTAGAGTCATCCTGGGCCCAAAGTTGGATGCAGTACACAGCATCCACATCACCTTAATTAATTTCTCTTGAAGAAATGTACTTACTTTGCATCACTGTGTTATTCCCCACTGGAAAATTGGCTGTCATGAATATCTGCAGACCCAGAGACACCTCAGATTTTTAATAACTGGCTTACTTTTTTAATGGGGTTCAGCCTGTGCTTGAGCTCCACCAAAAGATGACATACAGTAGAAGTAACTATAATGTTGTTTTCCATGGGCCTGTCTGATAGAAGCTAATGATCTTCAAACAACATAAATGTGCATTAAAAACTGTTTTTTGAGATTTGATTTTACACCGGGAAAACACACAAGATAACACTGTGCCTCCTGCCTCCTCAGAGATTAATGAATTAGTTGAGGATCTATATGACATTTGCTGACCATGTTAAGCCTCACCATATGACCAGCTGCTACCCAGGGCATTGATCTCTCCAGTCTGTCGCTGCCACGTGACCCCAGCAGCTGCTATCTGGGTAGTGACAAAGGTCACAGGCCTGCACATTACATACACAATAGAAAAACAATACACACAACACATACACTCAAAATGAACACCTGATCATACCAAAAAAATGTATGGATTCTTCAAAGGTTAGTATAGTAATACAGTATATTTAACATTTATGTTGGTGGAATGAATAAATAAAATATAGGATAATCACCAACGGGGATGCGAAGCTCTGGAGTTATTTGCTGTGTACATAGATTTATCTTGAAATTCAAATTACTAAATAAAATCTATATCTATGCATTCAACATTAAACAAGCTGGACTTGGCATGTAGTAATTGATGGATGAAAAAGATATTATATGTAGTCAGTTATGCTAGACATATGAATTTTAAATTATTTTACTTAGCTGAAAACATAAAACCACATTATTATTATTATTATTATTATTATTATTATTATTAGTATTATTAGTATTATTAGTATTATTAGTATTATTATCAATCATAGTAGTATTCTGGAATGACATGAAATTTTTTGGTTTTCACTAACTGCTTAGCAAGTGGGAAATTATTGTCTTGTCGCAAAATAAAGAATATAGTCTTGACTTGCCCATTTGGAAACTATTATGAGATAATAGTTTGCTTTATTTCTCTGAGGTTAGGATAGAATTAGAAATAAAGGTGATATAATGCAGTCACTTAAGGAAAAACTGTCAAGCTCCATCTGTAGCAAGTAATTATGTTGTGTGTGATGTCAATCATCTGTTTGGCATTCATGTCTACATAAAGGTGTGATGGCAAGAGAACGGCATGATTACAGATGAGAAATCCTGTTCCATTTTCCTTCTGCATTGTATAACCATACAAATACATTAAAACTTAACTGCATCAGAAAACACGAGCCTCTAAATAATTCACCCCACCAATAAAGAAAAAAACCTTATTCAAGAAGAGGATGATGAAGACAAAGAGCATGTTGAAGCGTGATCGTGGTTGAGCACAATCATCTCTGTGATTACTGCATGGATGACTTGGACGGTGTGGGTGTGTTTTAAATCATACTGCAGAATTTTTCATCTGGTGATGCAAGCAAACCGTACAAAAGATATATATGGAGTCAAATGGCGCTCTGATTCATTGGTGGTTCACTGGCTACAAGTTTGCCCATTTGTTCTGCCTGCAGCTATAAGTGAGGCGCAGATTAAAGGTGATGGAGAGGTGTTTGCTCAACTGCATCTCAACCATCATCACTGCACAACCCACATATAGTGATGATGACCAGCATAGACCTATACAAACAATGCAGCACTGTCCTCCACATTTGGATGGATGCAGCTTGGAAGTGCTGGAGATAATACAGAGAGAGGGAGGTGAAAGAGAGAGAGAAAAGATCCTTCCGTGCACGTGGCAAAACCCAGTTTACATGTAACACCTCTGGACACATACTCTACGTAGTACACACGAATGCCACAGTAGAAACTGCAGGAAACAGCAGCTTTATCACTCCTGTTCAGTTTGCTGGGAGAAATTTTGGATTTGCTCTTGTTGCAAGGACGGCAGAGGTGCTCCACAGGTTTATTGGTGACGTTTAATCAATGTTTAATGGATCCAACTGTATCAAATTTTGCTCACTATGCACATGGCATCATGTTGGATCAGCTCTCCCTGTGGTTTGTATTGATGTCTTCTGCCTACAAGGCTATTCCTTTATACCTTTGTGTGCTAAGGCAAGTGAATTCCTGAAGGTCTATGAGGAGGCAAATTCAAAGTTTTATGTTATTCTGAGCATCTATGTTGAGATGATGTATTTTAGCAAGGAGGGATTACTGTGGGTGCTGACACCTACCATGGCACATTTCTATTTACAGAATAGAAGATAAATGACAGCTGTCTATTGGCAGAAAGGCTACTTAAGGGTTAATGTATTTCTGTTGTTAAGTGTTAGATTCCAGCATAGAGGAAAAACAGCTGTGTTGAGCCCAGAGAGCCTGTCAGTTTGTAACAGGAGACGCGTAGCATGAGACACAACCTCCAGTATTGATTTAGTGGGTTAACAACATGGACCAGGGGAGCTTTGCTTTGTGCCAAAGTTTCTTGCTGTTCTAATCAGAGACCCTACATCTTCATCTGAGTGCAATTCCAAATAAATTCTGCAGAGATCCTCCCCCATAAAAGTCTAAGAGAAAACAATGGGCTGCAGTAAAAAGCATAAATATTGCATTTTTTAAAAAGTGTATGATATCATCCTAACACCTTGGCTTAAAATCCATGATAAATAGATCAGAAGATATGAGAACATAACAAGAACCTTTTTTTTCCCATTCACATTTATCTTCTCTTTAATAACTAAAGAAATTATGCTTCCTCACATCTCTAAATGTATTTAAATAAAACAAGGAGAATGCTCAGTTAAGACCTTCATATTAAATTGCTCTCAGTGTCTGATTAAATGTCAAGCTAACAGAGCATCTTCCAGTCAGCCACTAGCTGCAGCTCTGCCATTATCCTCAATTTTCCTTTTCTCTAACTGCTTTATCCGTTTGCGCGGGTCGCAGGGAGCTGGAGCTTATCCCCACTACCTTGGGGCGTGAGGCGTGGGAAACACCATGTAAGACGCCAGTGCACCGAGGAACCGCTGCTATTAATGTGGTTTTAAAGTGTTCAATATCTTAAAGTACATTTAGGAAGGAACCCTGTTTAAATTTTTTTCACTTTTGTTTCAGCTAGGATACATGAAAACTCAAATGAAACATTACAAATTTAAATGAATGTTCGGACAGAAGACAACGTCAATTTAAGATGCTGGGGCTGAACTGATGATTTCCCCAAAGCCACCGATGCACCAACTGTAGACATTAGATTTGAACTTGTTTCTATGTGTTCATATTTATATGTTACATTGAATTCTGGGATTACCTCCCCGTAGAAAAGTCTCATCGATGCCCTGAATGAGTTTAATTTGTAAATTTGTTCCTTTCCATTGTTTTTATGCACAATAGTACTACATTTGAAATTCAAGCCATGTTGTCTGAAAACATCTCAGCTGATTGCATCAGCAACTTTTGTAGGCCAGTAACAGAAGCAATATTATGTCCATTCCATAATATACAATTCTAAATTCCCAACACTGTATTTTATAAATGACTCAGTTGACGAGAGTGTCAGACGACAGTGATAGAAGAGAGTGACAGAAGAGTTTTACAACAAACACCAGAGAGGGAAAAAATCTACTTTTTCATTCCTTCATTCATTTGCTTCTTCCACCTTCGTTGGTCACGTGGGTTGCCAGAGGCTACCCCAGGGGACTTACGGGCATCAGGCAGGGAGATGCTGCAGACATATTGCAAGCGCATCACTTTTCGGAATTGAAAACAAAGACAAAATCTTGAATTTTGATCTAATATTAACCAAAAACTTTCATTCAGTTGAAATATAGATACAATTATTCATAAATATGATGCAACATTTTTTTAAAACTTTGTTGAAACATTTTCCTTTTTTATTGTACACGTACATCTAACCTTAATGTTTACTTAAATGTTTAATAAACTGTTCACTATTCATGAGAATTTTTTTTTTTAATACTGGCCAGTGTAAACAACAGCTTTTGTTCACTCCAGCATAAACCAAAGCTTAATCTTCTACTATAAAATGAAAACAAACCATGTCATTCCAATGTTACTTTAATATACAAACATATTAATACAATTTCAAATTGCCCCCCTTGTTTTCTTGCACCCCCGATAGCCATCCCTTTCGATGTGATGCTGCCCTGTGGTCATCTGATACGATGAACAAAATGATGAACAAAATAGGTTTGAAACATTAGTCACCCAGACCAATCTGTTATTTCCAAAATCATTAAACTTTTTTCAGTGTATGATTCCGCCTTGACCCTGGTAATAAGTGCAGCAGTGACACACACTTTCACAAGGTCCATGTTTGTTAATTAAGGTTTTATGCTTTGGGCTACTTCAGGTCTTTTTTTGAGCTCCACTTTAATTAGAGACAGAGCATATGTTTCAAGGACACTACTGCTGCTGTGATTTGAGGTGCAGAGGAACAAGCAGGATTTGACAGTCAAATCCACTCCAGAAAATCTGGAGCATTTTCTGTCCAATAAGAGATTGACCTTTAGAGACAAAGGAACGATAAAGGT
This sequence comes from Antennarius striatus, assembly GCF_040054535.1. Lineage (NCBI taxonomy): Eukaryota > Metazoa > Chordata > Actinopteri > Lophiiformes > Antennariidae > Antennarius > Antennarius striatus. The sequence goes on along the minus strand of NC_090791.1, from coordinate 9,495,915 downwards.
CTCAATTAAAAATCTAATTCTCCATTATCCCAACTAAGCTTATCTCTGCAGTTCCATCGCACCACACAATCTCACAGTTGTAAACATGTCAAGTCCAGGCGCAGAAATAATCAGTGATGATGGTAAAATGCTATTTACAACCTCCTCATTACATAAAGTGAGATACACACAAAGAGCTAGACCACAGGTGTCTTTTACACGGTACACTGAAAGGTTCTTTTGGTCCTTAAATAGAAAAAAATACAATGTGCCATCCTTTAAAAATAAGAGTAGAGAATTTAGTGGAACCTTCTCAACAGATTAAAGGACAGTCTGGTCCAGATAAATAAAGCTGCAGGAACAGGAGACGAACTGGTCAGGAATTATTGGGGACAAAGAACCTCAGGTGAGGTCAACGCTGGGGGCAGCGTTTCTATCTCCAATCTCTTGCTTTTTACTTTTCACAGCTGTTAAAACTCTATATTCAATTCAGCCCGCCTTTGAAAGCTACAGATTTTCACCTCTTAAACCCAATTTCTCGAATGTTTAAGGCACCATTAGTTGAAAGCTTTGCTGCTTTTCAAAGTCCACTTCATCTCTTCCGACAGCTAGCATCAAAAGAGAAAAATATGAACAGACAATGACACCGGATCATTTCAGTGGCACCAGATGAATGCAATCACACATCACAGATGCATTTGTTGCTGATATTAAAGAGTAGGTATTGTGCCTAATGCCATTTCCTCCCACTGCAACTCCGGTATCATGTAGGGGGGTCATGGCCACACATTGAGAGCTACATCTCCCACTACAGACCAGACAGACACAGTGGGCCACGCAGTGGCCTTACTGCCCCAAACACTGCAAACAGATGCCCACTCACACAGACATGCAGTGACTCACAGCAGCACAGGATGGATATGCCGCTCAAATACGATTTCTCTGGATCTGATGTACAGTATGTATTACAGTTCTGCCAGTTTGTGTTTCATGACAGATTTCACATATGCAACAATTGATAATACAAAAAAGGCATTCAGAGTTATGACATGTTAAAAATAAAACATTTCCTTTCCACAAAACAAATCAAAAAGGGATCCATTGTGTGAGGCTGGGGGGACTGATCCGACTACCACTTCAATAAAATGCATCGCCGAGCACCGGAGACAAGGATATTCAGGAGATTTAGATGAATTTGGAGGAACGCGTCAGAATGTCTTTCAATTAACTATGAATAGAAACATATTCTAACAGAATGTCCAACAGAATGTCTCCTCTGTGACACACACCACTTTTTGTTTTTCACTTGCATTGGAGTAATTCAAGTTAAAACCTTTTTTTGGAATACTGTAAACATGGATCATCTTTAATCGTTAAGTTATTTTAAAAAATCAGACACAGCTATTGAGATATACAAGCAGATGTTATTATTTTCTCTTTTAGTTGAGGCATCACTGATTGTTTCTTCTACTTAACTATGTTATTGTGACTATAATGTGGAATCACCATTAAGGCTCTATATTGGTTTGGATGATTGGTTGAGCAACATCATACATACATCAGCACACATACCACAGATGAAATGAACAGTGTCTCACTTCACATGCTAGGATGCCACAAGAGACCAGTGACTCCATGATATTAATCTAGTGTGTGTGTGCATGACAGTTACCCACACGCTGTCATGCACACACACACACACACACACACGCACGCACGCACACACGCACACGCACACGCACACGCACACACACACACACACACACACACACACACACACTCTTAGATGCTTTCCATCTTATCAGATCAGCCCTCTGACTACTGTATATTGGACCTTCGGTAAACTGAGAGACCGGTCAGTTTGACTTTGCAGAAATATGCAGTATTGCATTTTGAATAACGGGCGGGGGGGGGTTGCTTTGATCGATGCACAAAGGCTTTTGAGAGGGATGGTGGAGCTGGCACCTGCGAGGTGCATTGAGTTTGAATTGACAGCTGCTGAGCTCTGAGGTGTGTCTCTAGTGTAAGCGTGGGCAGGCAGCTGAGCCTCTGAGGTTCTCCACGCTCCTGCAAAGTGTTGAATTACTGAAGTTCAATGGGCAGCCTGTATAAAATAAGACAATTTAACATCAATAGACCACAGTAGTGAAAAATAAAATATCTGATGCAGAGAATTATAACAAATTAGTCCCACTGAAGTCATTGCTCTGCCACTAGTTTTTGTTTTTTTACATGAGCTAGCAAAATGGAATGAATGAATAAGAACCATGTTCTCCCATTTCCCACTTGATGAGTTTACATAATTTATACTCTGGGTGAAAGGGTATACCAGTGATTATTTCTGCTGTATTTATAAAAAGCCTCATAGCAGGAAGGTATTTATTCTTTTCACTGTGTTTTCCATATTCAAAAATTTAGATCTGGACCATCATCCTGCAAGGAATCCAGCTTCTGGTCTTCTCTCCTCTCTCCCCTTTTATGTCTCCCCGATAAGCTTTAAATTCTATGAGTTAATGCTCGAGATTATTTCTGATACCTTAAGACATAAATTCTACTTAATGCAAATGATTGAAATCATTGTGTTTGACCCCAACTTCCACTTGTAATTACAGCATTGATTTCACCAGGGCGTATCACACAAATCTGTGGAAAATGCAGGCCACGTACTGACTGACGGGATCATCCCCAGTGTGTTCACTGGAAAATTTTCTTTTAAAGAGCCTCTAGATAAAAATTTACACGAAAACGAAGGTTGTGTGCATATAAATCAGTAGAAAATCATCCTCAGTCAAAAGACTTTTTTGTTTGTTATCTCCGAGACAGGACCAAGCGATATACATCAAACAACTCTGGCAGAGTGCAGTTGCTGAAAAACTGTACCCTCACAAAAAGGATTGCCAGAGACCACAAGGCCATTAATATTTTTTTTTCTATTAAAGTTTTTTTGAGAGAGATTTTCCTGATTTTAATCAAATGTTATTCACTGTAACCACTTAAAGTAAACTGTGATTAGAATTCTGAGCTACATAAATAAAACTAACTTGATATAAAAAATCATTTGGTGCACTATCGATACTGCAAATGGACAAAGAGCACTGATAAAAAATTATGATGAGAATCCACTTTTCCAAAAATGTGCACTGTCCTGTCTGCTGGTTTTTCAAGCTTCCTGAGTGCACAAGGATGATGGCTTTTAGGGAGTAAATGCAGAAACACAATTCTCGCTCCACGTAGAAGTTGTGTACATTTTTGTTGTGTTACTGGAGAATATGGCCATGCACAGGGAAATCTTCTGGGAGAGCAGAGGCTTTTAACATTCGTCGAAGCATAAACATCAAAGAGCATTCGATGATAAAATTTTACTCATGTCACTACAAACAGTCGATCTCAAAATAACATGGCTAGTAAGGAGGCAGCATACTAATGAAAGCCTATGTTGAGTTGTGCCATTGCTGCAGAAGATTTTACCAACAGCGTGAGACTGAGTGAACATTATAAACAGAAACTTCAAACATTTGAACAAGCATGAACAGAGTTGACTAAAAATGAGGTGAAGGAGAAAAAAAATGGTGGATACTGGCAAGCAGGTATAAATTAACTGTGTGAAATATATGGAGAAAGCAGAGGGATGGTGGAATACAAGTGATACTCGCTTTCTTACCACTGGTCACCAGGGTCCCAGAAATCAGTGAAGCAATATCTTTGAGCCAGACATAGACCAGTTCCACAGCTGCTTGGATCGATGCCCAATGATCGCCTGACATGTTTGGCTGTTAAGGTCATTACCACTGTTGTCTCCATCGATCAATGGAGAAATGTGTGCTACCTGGTCCCAGCTGAAGATAGTTATATAGTTATTGTAGGTCGGCTGCACCCCCCTCCCCACACACACACACACCTTCACTGCATCCCTTCCATCTCTTGATGAAAAACAACAAAGAGCAGTCAACACAATTTAAAAGCAATTAAGGGAAAATTTACCAAATATATTCCAGGAAATAGCTGCACCCTGGGTCGGTTGGTCTAATGGTTTCATGTTCATGAAGTGATGAATTCTTGTAGGCAGGTGGTTAGGTTAGATGGCAGTCACATATAAAACAAAGCGCATGATTTTGCACAGGTCTTCTTTAAAAGGAATTATATCTTTTTCTTTTTTTTTAAATTTCATGATTGTTATTTCACTTCCTTTAATTTTCCAGGTAATGATAAATAAATAAATCACACCTAATTATGATTACATTTTAATCTGAATTTGCTGAACCCAAATAATTGTTTGTGTGAGATGAACATTATTTAGCTAGTGTGCAATAAGAATTGAACATGTGCAGGATTATTTCCACTTCACAGAGCAATGCATCCCACTGAGTGTTGTTTTACTTTGGTTGGTTTAAAGTCGTTCCCTTTACTCATTGAGTTAAAGAAATGTGACAAGAAAGCTCAAATTCACTGAGCTGTGTAAGCTGCAAATGAATTCCACTTGTTCTACTTGAATGTTTCTCAGAGACATCTAAAAGAATTTGCTGTACATCAATCAGCTGACAGCTGGATCAAAACATAAAAACACCTCATTATTGACATATGAGTTAATCTGAAGGACAGGAAGACCTACACCCACTCCTGTGCCAACAGTTCAAAACAGCATGGAATCATCATGAGTTCAATCAAAAGACAAGAGAATAAAGTACAGTAATGATAATTGGTGCAGCAGATGTGCAATAAGACTGGCAAATTTTGATTTTATTGCATCTGCCTACAGTAGCATACAGTAACACAAATCCCTCAACTGGACACGAGACGTGGTTGGCGGTGACTTGTGGCGCCGCTGAGACTGATGAGATGGAAAAGACTCATGATGACATAAAATGAGTGAATCAGTGAACGGTGGTCAGTGGTAGGTGGAGAGTACCCAGAAAAAGCTGAACGACAAAACGGAGGTAAAGTGATAGAGCTGCGTGTTTATTGGCTACGATGAAAGAGTGTCTTGGTGCTATTGAACAGATGTGACAACAGCTGTGATTTGTGACCGAGCGTGTGTCACAGCCGTGAATGACAGGATGTAGGAGAATAAACTTTAGTGTGCTGACTTACAGTCTCACTGACTTTTTGTTTTTGAGAGCTTCATTTCTGTTATGGTATGAAAAATTTCAAATGTTGGACCACCTTCACATTTATTTGCATTAAATATTACAACAATATAAAAATATTGTCTGTAAAGTAAACTGAAATTTTTGAAAGTTTACTATGTCAGTCAGTAAACGATAAATGCATGCACCTTGCTCAAGGCGCTTCATTGTAAGGGGAATAATATATAGGAAAAATATACGGTAAAAAAAAATGTATGTATACGCAAAATAAGCCTGGCTGGACACTAGGTGATATTGACAGCACAACTAATATCTCTCTTGATGTATTTTAAACATAACCCATTTCTGATCATGAAACAAACTCCACTGTCATCACCACTACGATTTTGTTCAGATGTTGCTCACATTAAATCCTGCACTGATGCAGCAGCCCTGTACAAACACAACTGTAATCCTGTCTGCCAAAACCAATTTGCACACCTCATTACATCTTGTAGTGCCTGTTGAAAATGTGTTTTCAAACATCTTAAGTCTACAACCTGGGGTGATTTATGAGGCTGAAACATTGAGAATTAATATTGTTAGCTATTATTTGAAGTCATACATCACAGCTAAAAATGAATAAATAATCATTACTGAGCTAATTTATAATGTTGTTAAAACAGTGAGCATGAAAGGGGTTAAGGCAGTCCCTGCCATTCTTCAATGTGTTGAAAAAGAAAAAGAACAACAGCATCTACAAAAGTTTTCTTGAAATATTATTTTTCAGCTGTTTATATTACTTTTTTGGTGCCAAAGCAGCTTATTAGATACAAGCTGGCAGTGATGAAGTAACGTAAATAAGAACTGGAGGCAGTAATGGGTAAGCAAGTAAGTAGGGCCAAATCCAGTATCAGCACTATCTGGCCATCAGCAAGCATCAATGTTCCCCATTAGGACACATTAACAACAAACACAAAGGCAACTTTCAGCTGAGCATTTCTCTCCTGCCTCTCAGTCAGTCTGAGGGTCGTCAGAAAGCTGCACCAGCCTGGACCACAGCCATCAGTCCACAGAACAAATAGGAAGAGCACATACAACAGCCAGCACCCTTGGAATCCCTAACCCTATAAAAAGCAACTCATATGTTCAATCTGATGACTGTTTACGAGAAATGTTTTGACAGCGTGCAATGTCAAATTGACTTGGCTTTAACACACACTCCCATCTCAGTATGCATTTCCCTTCTGATTCAATCCATCTTGCTGATGGCAAATTAAAGTTCACTCATAGTAAATGAAGTCATCTTGTTTGAGGGAGCACTGTGTAAACACATACAGCTATTCTCGTACAGATTTCAGAAGAACTATTTTAATAAATGCAACTGCGACATTTAACGAAACAGGCCTGAGCGAAACACAGCAGGGTTTTTGCAGGGATTTTTTTTTTTGATGGAACTTTTGTATCACACAAATATGTTTAGACCTGACAGCAGATGACAGAGATGATATAAATAAAGCTGAAGCAATCTAATTTCCCTGCTGTTATTCCCTTACTGTTGCTACTGCTGTCCGTATGTCTCTGTCTCTGTTAATATTAAAATTATTGTAGTGATTAATCAGTATATGGAGCTTTAGGTACTTTCTGTTCTCATAAGGAAACCAGACAAAAAGACTCCAGCCTGGCAAATGTTGCCCTGTTAAATTGCACACAATAACAATGTTTCCATGCTGATGTTAAGCAGCTACATACTCTATGCATGTTAGAATGCCAACATTAGCTAAATGTCAATAAATACAAAGTGCAGCTGTGACTGAATGCAATACCATTAGTACCTTCACAACCTCGCCAAGCAACACATCACTTTTTTTTATAACTTTAAAGTCATTAGTATACATCTCCCAGCACCAAGAATGTTTGAACATCCCACAGTGACCCTAACTGATCCATGTGGATGGGTCCAAACAACTGGTCAACCAACTGGTCTGCCAACCAACATTAACATTACATTTTCATTCCCGAAGGAGAGTCTTACTTTTAATACTAAAAAGAAACTTCATCTCCCAGGATTCACTGTCAAGAAATACAGGTGAGGTGTGATGAAGTTACAGCAATTTGATTAATTTTATACCAGGGTTCTACTGTACAACAAAGACCAAACTCTGGAGACACACTAAAGACTACATGTGGAGGAGAGATATCAGTGGAGAAATGAGGCTTGTGGGTTTGGGGGAAGACAGAATATTGATGGGATGTTTGTGGGAGGTGGAACCATGGACTCATTTGTTTACATCCTTCCTCATTCCCTATTTGAAGACAATTCAGAAAATGTCGAAGAGACAGATAGAGAGATAGAAGGGCCAAATAAAATATTTAAGAAAAAGAGCTCTATTTTTAGACATAAGGAGTGTAGATGTCTGTGAGTGTGTGTGTGTGTGTGTGTGTGTGTGTGTGTGTGTGTGTGTGTGTGTGTGTGTGTGTGTGTGTGTGTGTGTGTGTGTGTGTGTGTGTGTGTGTGTGTGTGTGAGAGAGAGAGAGAGAGAGAGAGAGAGAGAGAGAGAGAGAGAGAGAGAGAGAGAGAGAGAGAGAGAGAGAGAGAGAGAGAGAGAGAGAGAGAGAGAGAGAGAGAGGTGGGGGTTGCTTCAGTTGTATTATTGATGTTGCAGTGCAAGTGGGGGCTCTCTCATTCTTGCCTGCAGAGGTTAATTTGGTGATGCCGGTTTGCTGTGGGGAGTGCCACTGCATTAACAAGATAAGATGCAAAATAAGACATAGTTTAACACAAAATTGACTACATTTGTGCAAACAGACAACAAATGGGTGGAAATAGGATGATTGCTGCAGATATCCTTACGCCGGAGTACAGAAATACTCGCCTACATTTTTGACTCAATTTTGTTATTCAGAACAGATGCAAGGCTGGTTCTCTGAGAGCAGGCGTTCATGTGGAGGCACTGATCCTTCTCTTTTTTCAGCACATACACACGATCTTACTTGGTTGCAGGGTTCAGAGAGGGAAGATGTGGAAAAGTCTCTGCGGCACTGATTTATGCATTATCTTGGGAATTTTTTATAAGTCGATCAGCATCATGTGCAAAAACTAAGATGTAATTTCTGACCTCCAGAAAAGTTTAAAAGTTTATTTCCACATCAAGTTTATTTTCTTGCCCTTCTTTTGTTGTTGTTGTTGTTTTTGCTGTTGTTGGCCTGGAAAGGACAGTCCAGTTTTCTTATTTCTTTTTTCTCTTCTGTGGTAACATGTGCTTCACTGAGCATAGTAAATACATGTGGCTGTAATTTGAAGTTTTATCATCTCAAAATGTAGTGTTAAAAAAAAGTCTTTCTGACTTCAGGGAAAGAGGAAGTGACCTTGAGATCCCGTATCAATACATATTTACTTCTGTGGCCAGAGATTATCCTCTCACATGTTATATCATGGTAATCTCCCTGTGCATACACCGCAATTCAGCTCAAGGCCAGGCGGTCATGTCCAGGATGTGCCTGCTGGACATTGCATGCAGCTCGAAGCCTTAAATGCTTATACTGATTAAGGCTATGGATTGACGAGGAGTAATCAAATGCAGCCATGTATCAGCTGAAAGTGACCGAATCTGACCTCAACCAGGACACGAAGGGGATCTGGTACCTTTTCTGTCACTCTGTTTTCTACTTTATGGTGAATGTTTGTAGCTGAGTTCAGGAACGATCCGGTTAATAAAGTTTGCTCTCTGAACTCACTCTACGTGACTGTGTGCATGTGGCCATGGCTACATAGCGTGCAAGGTTTCCTGCAGACAGCTTTATTCCACCACGCTGCAACATATGTGGGCTATTTTTGTACCGGCGCAGCCTGTTACCCATTGATAATGTATGGAGGTTTTTGCATGAAAGACATGTTTTCATAGGTCAGACAATGTCCTGTACTCTTCCTCAAGTATTTGAAGGTAACCTGAGGACAAAAGAACCACTTACATTCAGTCCCCTCAAAAGGTTGAATGTATTTCTTTCCCTGTAAAAACGAAAAAAGAAAAAAACAATCAGATCCCAAAAGGTCCTACTTCTTTTGTGATCGTATTTTTAATTTTATTCTCCAAGATAACCAAAATATCTATGAATGAAAAAAAAGGAGAAAAACAGATTAAAAAAAACAAAATGTAAAATATACTTCTGTAGAGAAGGGAAAATTATCCTCAGAAGCAAAAATAAGAACAAAAACACCAGAACAAAAGCACTCATGTCACACGAACATCTATTTTGTCTGTATGACACATACAAACAAAAGAGATATTGGTCCTTTTTAAGTTCTCTACTGCTGAGCTATAAAATAATGTTTACTTTTCTAGAAAAAACATTCCCAACAGATACTCCAAGGCAAAAATATATACAGTATGTAAACCTATACAAGCATTACAGAGCAAATCAAATCCCAGTTGTTTACGCTAATTTCATCAGCTCCATTTATTGCAGCAGTTGACAACTCCAGATAAATAATAAACCAGAGATGGAAGGAACATTCTCTTTCACGGCGTATCTTGACACACTGCTATTTATTTTGTGCAAAAACTATTCGTGACAATAAAACTGACGGGATGTGTACTGTATGCATTTTGAACAGTGATTAAAACAATTTTTGACTGGCAGAATGTTGTCAAAAAGTCCACAGGGAGTGTTTAAAGCTGCTCAGGATAGGTTAAATATTGTACCAAATCTTTTCCCTAATTAGCAGAAAAATGTTTTGGATGATCTGAAACAGAAGGCAGCAGCATTATTTGAATCATCTTTAATTCTTACTTCTACTAATGCAGTGTGGGTGGGTTGGAAACTTAATAAGATTGTAAGACAGAACTTTTTTTGTTTTGCTTTCACACTAAGTACTCTTTTCTCTTGCTAGGCTCACTCCAGTGTGCTGCCTTCAGTCTCTCCTGCAGGGAGACGGTGCCAGACGGAGGCCTTTCAGCAAGTCAGTCAAACTTCTTTTGTGTTGCTCAACAAGAGTACGTCAATTCATTAGACTATATTTCCTGACAACATGTCATGCTTAGCGAGCTTCTGTGACAGCTTAACGGTGCACAAGCGTGAGGCTCCCACCTACTCACTGCTCAGTCTTGGCCAGCTGCTCAGTACCATGAACACACACCACAAACATGGAGAAAAAAATGTCCACGATTCATACAGTGTATGTTGCAGTCACACAAGGCTGATAAATAAAGCTGCTTGTGTAATAGTCTCACGAATGTAGAAACTTAAATCAGATGATGGGAGGTGAGTTACAGCAGTTGGTTAATATTCCTTTTGTCACACTCACATATCACTGGTGAGTGGACATTACATCACTGATATTTTGAATGCAAAGAAGAAACCAGCTGTGTCTCATCTAGAGGAAATCTACAACTCATGATCCTGCAGTCTTGTGGATTTCACACTAGAGTTTGGCATATATTGAATAATAATTCAACTTAATGGTTCAACAGGCTTATTTTTCAGATTGCCAGAAAATCATCACACAATCTGATTGTCTAAGCAAGTTTTCCATTGAGGGCTCAACAACAAATGTGAGAAACAAAGTGTTTCTAGAATCAACAGACAGCCTTCAACAGCACCAAAGGAAGTTGAGCTGAGATTGAAATCAAATCTACAAGGCCATCTGCGATGTGATCCTGAGAATCTCTGATGCCTAATTCATAATGCAACATTCCTTCATGTCCTCAAAGACAAAGACTGCACCATTTGCATTCATCCCGAGCAGCAAAATACAATAGCTATAGCAATGAGAAGGCAGGTAGACATCAGTGTGCTGCAGAAACAAAATTCTTTTTGACATATGGCTGGACTACAGGGATCTCTGCCTCTTCTTCTGTGGATGTAGGGCAGTTATAAATTCAATGACAAGATGTGGGAAACATTGAGTCTGAAGGTCATCACAGATCATCTTGTAATATTGTCTGACGATATATTAAACAAATTTTTGACTGCTCAGAGAGGCCGAAAAGAAGAAATAAATGAGGCTGAATTGTAAACAGATCAATGTCAGGTGAGTTTAATAGAATTTAAACCTAATTCAGCGTTAATGTTCCTACAGCAGGCCCAACCCTCCCCTGTCTAATCCCAAACCTTCTACTAGTCTAAAGGAAATCGCCACCGTGATCCCATGTTACGAAAGGTGGGCATATACTGTATATAAAAAATTAATGGTTGGACATTTTTATTGTATTTGAATCTATATTTGAAAAATAAAATTGAAAAATTCCCATTAGAGAGAAGCTGTGGTTGAGTAGAGGATTCTGTTCAAAGTTGGGCAAACACAGTTCCAGTGCGAGCACCATGGAAAAATACTGTTAATTCTCTAATTAACACGCTGAATCAGCTCTGTTTTGCTGTTTAGTGTCACTTGGATGCAGCAGAGCAAGCAAATGACAGAAAAATGCAAAGTTTTGTAGGGAAGTCAGTCAGAGCAGCTATTCTGCTGTTTGTGTTTCCAGCTGAAACAACAGTATTTGTTTTTTTTTCGATGTGTTTCTACATTTATAACATGCAGAATTAAATAATTTCCTGACCAACTGCAGTCCTGTAAGCACTGCTTCTGAGCAATAGAACAATTTATCAATTAAATGCATATATATATATATATATATATATATATATATATATATATATATATATATATATATATATATATATATATATATCAAAATACTATATTGATCTGCAGTTGAGCCCCAGTTGCACATTTTCACTGTTCCAGAAAGAAATGGAAAAAGACATCAAAATCAGAGAAAATATCAGAATAAATAACAGAATAAATTAAGTAATACAAGATAAGCGGACATATAATAATCAGTGTCCAAATTGTTCCTGTTCCTTCTCCCTGTCTGACTGTCAGAGTGAGGAGTTTTGCAGTATGATGGCCACAGGCCGGAAAGATTTCCAATGGAGCTGAGTAGTATGTTTACGAAGGGTCATCCTGCTTCTGAAGGAACTCCTTTGTCTAATCAGTGTTCTGTAGAGTGGATGGTATTCAACAGTCCAGGACACTAGAGGATGGTAAACCTGTATAACTGTCAACTTCTCATCTAGAAGAGTTGACTGGATGGAGTTAAAAGCATTGGAAGAGTTAATTGACTGTCATAGAGCTTGTTGTTGTTGTTGCTGCCTTGTTCATGTGAGAGTAAACATGGTTCAGCAATTAAATGATGGAAAATAATAAAAAATGTAATATTATTTCACTTTCAATTATGCTTTACTGCATGTAATAGAAAACATTCACTTCAATAGCTGAACATGTTTTTAGAACCTAACCTTGACATTTTCCAGCTTTTCTGCTTTAAACTCTGGGTTCCATTATGTCTACTTCTTGTCTGTGAGATACATACAGTATCAAGCCTGTGTGGGAGAACGCAATGTGCATAAAACATTTTTGATTCCTTTCCTTTTTGTCACTTGTGATGACACTGCATTTGACCCCTCTGCAGAAATACTGTTTGTTTGAGGTCAGTTAATAAAATATATAAAATGCTATTTGTTCTCATTCTCTTTATTCATGTTGGTCAACTTCAACCCTAAATGAAAGTGCTTTTACCACCACACAAATTCCAAATATCAGTTCTGATTGCTAATCTGTGCACCACTCTTCATACCAGTGCTGCAACTTGTGCTGCACTGTTGTGGAGAATCTGTCGGTTCACCAAGTGCTAGCGGTGACTCAGAATTCCAATGATCAATGTCACTTTTGTTCTGTCCCTATACTAATCTAATCAGTTTTTAATTTATACGGATACTTTCATGCCAATCTTTAGTACCTGACAGTTTCTATGATAGTGATGCTGCAGATTTCAACCATTCCTTTTTGAACGTGTAGCAGATGCTATGGACTTCAGATGGAAATGAGCTCATTGTTAGCTAATGAAAACACGGACATTCACCTGAATGAAAATATAATTGGAAATACGAACTTCAATACCTTCCACTGGATACCGGATATTCAACACTAGAAACCAATACTGAAAGTTGGTATGAATTTAAGCAAAACTTCCTTCCTAATGAAACATGCTGGGTCATTACAAAGTAATGACAGGTTTCAAACACTATCTGAGTCATATTTATTTTTATACCAAGCCCTGATGTCTAAAGACAAGTATGGAAATGTCTTTACGGTGATTTAAAACAGGAAATAACTTAAAACAACACAATCACTCGATGATGTCTCTGCACTTGGGGAGAAGACTCAAGGTAAGGAAATATCCCAACATGTGAGATGACCACTATTGATCTCTGATGCTGAAGAATGCAATGCCACTGTTTTTAAATGTATTATTAAGTAGATAATGTACCACAGCACAGACATAATTGAACCTGTAGGGTGAGCAGCATTGAGGTAAGAGCTGCTGGCAGCTGTTTAAACAAGATTAATATCTTCACTGTCACATATTGTTGTGATGTCATGTCCGCCACAGTGACTCAAACAACAAATAATAATTTTATCCACAGCCTATTATTATTTCATGCGCAGCACAGCTAACAGTATTCCACATTCAACAGCTGTTAGGACTCAAAATGCTTAGGAGCTGAACTCGTGGCGTCCGGAGGAAAATTAATATTGAGAGTGGAAAGGTTGCAAAACAGCAGCATTCTTTAAGGGACTGCATGTAGCAGGGCTGCTGTTTGCCTGCAAGTAGGAGAGAAGAGGAAGGGATGGGATGCAGACAGTGGGAGATGTGATGGGAAGAAGTGCGGTGTGTTTCTGAGGAGCGTGGAGAAGTGGACGCTTTTCTTCTCTGAGCATATGGCTCTCAGACTTGTTTGTGTGGGAAGCACAGAATAATGAATTCATAATGAGAGCTACCCTTTGGACGTTTTTGCAGCAATACTTTGGTCCCATAGGGTGGAAGATGCCCGTCTAGTCTTTTCTGTCCAATTATGCAATATAAAAATGTTAAAGACTAAAGCTGATGTCCTTTGTAAACATTTGGAAAAGCACAATGTTATATTAGGTGTGGTTATATAACCACCACAAATTTACCAGATGGCAGATATGCTTTGGAGAAAAGGTTGTTTACTCATATTACTTGCTGGTTGTGCACCATTAATAAAGTTCCAGGGTGTTTTTTAACTGTTACCCTAAAGCAAGGTGGCTAAATGCACCTGATCTTTGAATGGGTTTCTATCTACTGCTTCTGTCTGATTCGTCTATTAAACTTACTTTACTAAAGTTGCTTCTGTGGCTTCCTTGTGTTGACTTTGGATCCATATTTATGCTTTACTTTTATATCAATCTATCACTCAAGATCATCTCACCACCACCAAGATTATACAAAACTGCAGTTACATCACTTCAACTTATTTGTGAAATGACTCTTTCACCTGTAGGCTTCATTTTGTTTTCTATATATAATACTCTGTCATCTTTGGATTACTGAGATTTAAAGTCCCTAAACCTCTCAGCCTTTTCATTCCCCCTAGATGCATCATTAAAATGAACCCCAATCCACATGAGACATTCAACAGACAACAAATAAACATGTTATATCAGATATTACATGTTGCATAATATAGCCTGCATTAAGATTGCAGCATCGAGTCATGGCTTCTTGAATTTGAAAAGCTGCTAGAGTGTAAGAAAATATGATAAACACAATGTTGTTATGATGATAAGAGAATTTTTTGAGATACGGACTCAAATTAAATCTCTGAAATGAACCATTTAGATGCGTAATCATCCCATCTACTGATTGAACTGTAACAGTGATAAACTATGGCACAGCTCATATTACTCAAGTTGAAAAGGTTCCTATATTCAATCATAACAAAAACTGGCAGTTGCAGCTATAATCCATTTAAGTACCATTAATTTGACCATTTTAACCTTCTATAGATGATCATTATGCCATGACCTTTCTGACCTCCCTTATACATGATGGTTTTGTTACTCAAAACTGCTGTATTTCTGTTTGTCTTTCAGAAGAGATCAATATAAACCTGAGAGGCAACATGTTTCCATTACTTATTCAGAATAGGATTGTTTTATTTTCAACTTTCTCTGAAAAAAAAAAAAAAGGAGCTGAGCGTGCAACTAAAAGTAATAAAATTGTCATCCCTGGAAAATGGATTGATGGATAGCTTGCGGACACACAGCATTTCCATTTCAGAGACTGAATGACGGAGATGATTGTGGCTGTGGTGTGTACAGAAGATCACCACTGCAAGGGGAGGAGTATGCTGTGTGTCCAATGAAAAATATTGAAGTACATTTTCAGTAAAATGCTGTAGACTGTGAGAACATTACTTCTTTTAAAAAGAATTTCAATTGCAGGAGCACCATTTAAACATTACTGAAAGAAGAATCATCAAAAAATAATAACAGAAAAGTTTTACAACTTAAATTTAAAAAAGAAAGGTAGTGCTTGTTCAATGTCACATAAGTTAGCGCCTGCTCTCCGTCACAAATGTTCACACTCGTATCGATGAGTCAACCAACGAGAAGCAGCATAAGCTGGCTTTTTTTCTCTTCCTCAAAATGGCAAAATGTAAAAGAATGATGTTGGTTCCCCTTCGTCAGTAGAGGAATAGCTCTACCCCTACAAATCTTCGAAGCTCGTTTCTTGCTGTGTAATATTTGGTTCTACTTTTCCCTCATTGTCGACTGATGATTCCAATGTGACAGGTATTCTATTGTAACTGTTTGAGAACGCACAAATGAGCTGCATATTTACTTCTTTAATCTTAAACAATTACTGTACTTACTGCATAGTGCAGGAAGAATCTGTAAGAAATATTTTAATTCATAACGACATTTTGTGTGTAACGTGTGTGTGTGTGTGTGTGTGTGTGTGTGTGTGTGTGTGTGTGTGTGTGTGTGTGTGTGTGTGTGTGTGTGTGTGTGTGTGTGTGTGTCTGAGTGTGAGAGACCGTGAAGAGATGAGTACAGATGCAACAGTGCTTTAGGTTTACAGTTAACTAAATGTTTAATAAATCTAAAGAAAACTGAGATATATTAAGGCTCAAAAATGTTATGTAAAAACAAACAGAAGCGACATTTTTGTTGTGGTTCAGCTGAACAGAGAGGAAAAGAAACCAACTGTTGAAAACTGAGCAGCAACTCCCCGACTGAGCCTCTTCCCTTGCGTTCTGTCTCTGTTCATGGTTGGATCTGTCCGTGGTGCTGAATCCCGTGGGTTCAGCATCACAAATTGCTGCAACTTCTGATCTGCATCCACAAACCGCGCGCCCTCATGTGTAGTGCGTGTGTGTGTGTGTGTGTGTGTGTGTGTGTGTGTGTGTGTGTGTGTGTGTATGTGTGTGTGTGTGTCTGTGGAAGAAGAAACCACAAAGGGAGAGATGGAGATGTCTGCATGCGCAAAATAAACACAGCTGGCACTCTTGGCACCCCGCGAACTCGCATTTTCCAGATGAATAATACACAGCGAGTAATAACAAATGGTCGAGGTGATGAAATATTTAACACGTGGGAACAAGAAAGCACAACAGTTTTCATCCCTTGATTGTGACGCGGCTGCTGGAGCCGATTAAAACAGGGACCGAGCGATTCCCTCCCCTCCTCCGGTCGTGATGCAGTGAAGCAGCTCTGCGCAGAACCAGACTCGCTGTATAAAAACGGCTGCAGTTCCACAGACGAATTACAACTAGGGGACACAAGCACGAAGTAACTGACCAAACAACTCAAGCACTTCAGAACCAAGAACGAAACGCTAAAATGCAGGCCGCTAAGAACACAATCTGTTGGAGACTTATTCTATTTTCATGTCTGTTTGTGGAAAGTTCATCCCTTCAAGACTTTGGCAGGCAGACGCAGTTCATTTGCACGTCCGTACCCAAGGATATGGACATATGCGCAGCCACCTTGCAGAACAGTGTTCCAGGAGAGGACTTGAAGACGACTGTCATGCAGCTGAGGGAGACGGTGTTACAGCAGAAAGAAACCATCATGAACCAAAAGGAGACGATAAGAGAACTGACCTCAAAGTTGGCTCGATGTGAGAGCCAGAGTGAGCCCGTGGATGCGCGACACGGGGGCAGGAGGAAAGAAGCTGGGACCAAAAACACAATGGGGGACGTATCTAGGGGCCCCGCAGACACTTTGACGCAGCTGTCACAGACTTTACAGTCGCTTAAACAGAGATTAGAAAACCTGGAGGTAGGCTGAGATTATTTTTAATACTTTGGATGACTGCGTCTTGCACCCCATCATCAAATTACGACCACTAACATAAACTAAAACAACAATGCAATATTAACAATAACCGATTTGTTTCTTAATAAGTGAATAAGTTAATATTTACTAATTACAGTGGTAGAAAAGAGACAAACATTGAAACATAAACCTTTACTCCACCTTTAATGCAATACATAATGTGGAACTGTGACTATACCCCATTTAAAATCACGATTTATATTGAGCTTTTTTTCCTCCTTGACAGCAATTCAGCAGAAGTAACAACTCGGTGCAAGCGAACAGTCTCAAAGACCTGCTCCAAAGTAAAATCGACGACTTGGAGAAGCAGGTGTTGTCCCGAGTGAACAGCATCGAGGAGGGGAAGCCGGGACTCCGCAACGAGACGGAGCAGCGCGGGAGGGTCGAGTCCACCCTCACGTCTCTCCACCAGAGGATCACTGACCTGGAGAAAGGTACTGGGGGTGGGGGGTGGAGTGGATCAGTGAAGAAAAGTATATGTTTCATAAAGTAAGGAGGGCTGTGAGTTGAGTTTGATGTGTGAATGTAAATGTGAACGATCGCTATCGGTTCGAAGCCCGGACGCGCAAGACTGTGAGAGCGGTTGTCCTCGTCTTTGCTCATTCAGTTTGGTGGATATTAGAAGCTTTGGTTGACAGCAGCAGATTTAATTTTTTAATCATCGACTGTTTCCCGCACTAATTCATACAGATTAAACAATATAAAACACGCAGTTAAATAATCTTTTTCCTCCCTTTCCCGCGCAGCGCGCTGGAATATAGAGATGTATGTGGAAGAGAACAAGAGAAGAAGGTTGACAACGCCAGTAGATTTAGATAGATTTTTTCAAGCAAGATTAAAGTAAATCTGGAACGTCACGATGGTGGATTTGTTGTGTAACATATAATTCCTATGCAAATCCGCGGGACATGTGTGCTGGGAATTATATATCATGACAGAAAATGAATGAAACACACCGATACTCCATTCTAAAAACTGTCCGAACACAGCTGTTTTTTTTATTTATTTTTTAATCGCAGGTCAAATTGAAAACAGACCGCTGGATAAATTCCAGCTCACGTTTCCCTTAAGGACCAACTACATGTACGCGAAGGTGAAGAAGAGTTTGCCGGAGATGTACGCCCTCACCGTGTGCATGTGGCTCAAATCCAACGCGTCTCCAGGCGTCGGCACACCTTTCTCTTACGCAGTTCCTGGTCAAGCCAACGAGCTGGTCCTCATAGAGTGGGGCAACAACCCGATGGAGATACTGATAAATGACAAGGTATAATGAAACACAATGTTTTGCATGGATTTGATCAATTATTTTAGTTTAACACAATACGTTACTATCATTCTTTAAGGTTGCAAAGCTTCCTTTCCTCATTAATGACGGAAAGTGGCATCATATCTGCGTAACCTGGACCACTCGTGATGGTGTTTGGGAGGCTTTCCAAGATGGAGTCAAAAGAGGGAGTGGAGATAATCTGGCTCCATATCATCCCATCAAACCACAGGGCCTACTGATTCTTGGCCAAGAACAGGTGATGATAAAACACATATACCTTTCTAAGCCTCAACATGCTCTCAACATCATGTTGAGAGAAGATATCACTTCGTTCATTGCAATCGGAATTTTTCCTGACAGGAAGAAAATATTAGCCAACCAGGTGGAAACGGGATTTTCTCCATTTCACTGACATAAAATCAATTTTCTAACTCATGCAATAAGTTCAGTGAGGTGATGAGATCTCAGTATATTGAAGATGAGTTTCCACTCACTTTAATTTGTAAAAAAAAAAAAAAGAAAAGAAAGAAAATGTATATGAACCCAGATAATTCTTTCCATGAAGCAGTCGGCTTGTTAAAAATCATACAATCCTCAATGAAAACTACATATTTTTTCTCTACTGCAGGACGTACTTGGCGGTGGATTTGATGCTACACAAGCGTTCGTTGGAGACCTGGCAAATTTTCACATCTGGGACCGGAAACTATCAGTTGGAGAGATTTACAATCTGGCAACTTGCAGCAGCAAAGCCAAAGTCGGCAATGTTTTTGCATGGATGGAGACGAGCCTTGACATTTACGGAGGGGCCTCGAAGTGGACATTTGAAGCTTGCCGTCAGCTCAACTGAACTGCAAGGAAGAGACCAATGCATTTGTTAACGCCACTCTGTCACAGCATCAGCAAACCAATTTGAAAGATCAGGAGGCAGGTATTTCTGGATATGTTATAGATATTAAGAAAATATTATGGACTTTTGATAGGCTTTATTTGCCACATCTTCATGTGGGGGACAGTTCTCTGGGGACGGACACTTTGGCATCCTGTCGTGCTTGAATGCATATCAGGCTACTTGTGGATTCACCTGAAAAAGCAATGATGCTGCTCAGAGGAGCCATGGATGCTCTCGGGGAGCAGAATTACAGGCCGGCATCAACAGTACAGTAGGAGTTCATGTAGTTTTTAGCCAACAGAAGTCACACAGTTCAACAAATTGACTTCTTTAGATGTCTTTTCTGTCTCGACTGCCAGGGATTTCCGCTGTGAAAAAGGGAAAAAACATGGACTTCTTTCAAAAGAATGTGTTCTTCAGGAGATTAAGAAATAGACACTATCGTTTTTCTCTCACTCTTCTTTCTCTGCCACCACTTGCTTGATGTGATTTTGTGTAAAGAATGACGTAATCATTGCCAACATTTGAGCCTGAGTGCCTTGGGCTGTTGAAAAAAAAATCTCAGCACATTCATTATGATTTGCAGAGTGTGTTTCATTTATTTTTCCTTGTATATTGATTTCTAGAGCGCTGTTTCTTGTAACGCTCTTAATGCGACGGGATCAGGTTGTTTCTTGTAAAATGCAATTCATTCAAGATAATGATGCATTTTTCAAATGTTTGTACTTTAACAGGAATGTTCTCTGTACATTAACAGCATGTCTTAACTTCTGTAAATGCTGCGTCAGCATCTATGGTCATTGCTTTTATTGTCCTAGTTTTGGGTTTAGATTTTATACTGTATTGTTATATGCTTAAAGCATGGCAAACACCAATGATAAAAAAGTTCTAGTTTTTGTAATAAATTGTGATACTTGAATCATTTACAGATGCAACCATATTTTTAAAAGGATTTCTTCATGACGTCCAGAGTTAATAAGCAATTGTCTCAAATGGACTCGAGGGGGGTATTAAGGCTTAACTTTACGCTGTGTATGTTCCACAGAGACCAGCAGAGTCTTTAGGTATTTTAAACTGACGTGGTGTTACAACCCCATCTTTATTGCAATGGTTCTCCTTGCTCTCATCAATAAAAAAATACTAGCAGCAGCAACAACAACAACATAAAGCATTGAAAACCCACTGCTGGCTATGTTCTCTGTACCAAAGGGTAGTCAAACAACTCTACCAACTAGCTGTTCACTTAGCGGACTAGCAACACAATGGCAGACAAGCCTGTTTAGTTCCCTTAATAGTTGATAGAGCTTAAAGCACCATAAATATGTTTCTGGATGGAATCTAACGTTTCTCCCTTTCTGCTGTGATTATTGTGATTAAAAATGCACAAAAGTTGACAGATCATGAAGCTTGAAAACAACTGTTATCATTAAAAAGCTGGAAAACAACAAAAAATCTGATGAACTGATAACTCCAATTTATGACAACTACTGTATATCCATCCATCCCCCCATCTTCTTGCTGCTTCTTCCGCTTTGTAGGCCGGGAGTCTGCTGAACCTAACCCAATAGAGTATCGGGGTACAGGGTGAGAATCAGGGTACGCTCTGGATGCGTTGCTGATGCCTTGCAGAGCCACATGAAAGATAAGAACCACTCAGGCACACAGTCGCACATATGGGCAATGTGGAAGTGAGCAGTTCACCTAAATTGCATGTTTCTGGAGGTGAAAGGACGCCGGAGAACCCGGAGGAAACTTATGCAAACGTGGGGAAAACTTGCATGCATACAACTTACTTTTGGCTTTATTGTCACCAAGGGAAAATCCATTCCCACACCACTGCAGAAACCAGACAGCAAACAGCACACATGCAGTGACCAACAGCAGCACATGTTCAAGATCGTTCAGTAAGACCTATTATGGCTGCAAGAACTGGGCTTTTCCCAAAAACAGCGCTTGTCTTGACAGGGTATAGAGTCAGGATTCATTAGATGACGTTGGATTGGACCAAAGAAAAAATTAAGTACACAAAGAAGACCCTGATAAAGTGGAATTCAAGTGCTGGAAGAGAAGGTGCAGCAAGGTTAAAGACTTTCACTTAGTTTACATTGGCTGAGTTACTGCCGCGCCTCCTCCTTGGTAATAAAGGCCGGTTCAGTTCTATGGTGGAAGACAAGCTCTCAACAACCCCTCACTGAGAAGAGAATTCATTTGAGAATTTAAGACAGGACGTGATCTGCAAATTAAATGGTTTCATCTAATGCTTTTTTAAAAATTCTCACTAAGTCTGTTTTAAAAGGATGAGGGATCTCTAAATATATCGACAACAAATTATTTTGAATTCAGTTGTGACGTGGCACGCTCAGGCCTATTCTTGAGAATAGGTTTCACATTTGGGGGAAAGTAAACTGCGCGTAAGAGATTTGAACTTTTCATTGTGTGTCCAGAGAAGGTGGAGGAAGGGAAAACACCATCTATCTTTTGTGAAGAATCAATTCAACAGAACCTTAAGAGGAGGACACTGCATGTGAAACACAAGACAGAAGCACTTCTGCAATAGAGGACACTGACAGCAACACATGTTCATATACTGTACTGCAAGATGCACATTTTTACACAATACAGTGTAAACAAGGTTTTCTTCGTCAATATAAGTCTGGTGTTTGGGTCATACATCAAGCAGTTTCATTGCAAATGAATCATACTGACATTATTCGCGTTAGAGATTTCAGGGTCTGAAGGTCCTTCGGTTATTGTTAGCGAGGTCATTTGGTCCCACCACAGTGGGGTCATGTATCCCACAAATTGGTTTCCATTCTCTACCTCTGAAGTAGGGGATGACTTCACATCAATAGGGTTTTCCCAAGACGCCAGACAAACTTCAGCTGGTACAGCCATTACAGACAGCTAAGCGTAGCACATCTGAGGTTGAATTTCAGTGCAAAGTCCTACACACACAGGAAGACAAGGATATATCCACATAAGCATGTACAGCCAGACACACAGATACACAGTGGGATATCTCCTTTGTGGCCACTGGAGGCCTAAGAAGAAATTGACTTCCTCCACCACATCCATCTACACCCTTACCCACAGGGCATATTAGTCTGAATCAGGCCTTTCTTTGGTTGACCTAATTTTTGCCCCAGCTTGTCAGGTATATTTTTGGCATAGCGGGATAATAGCAAGATGGCTGACCTCAAGATAATTGGTTTGTGCCTGCAAGAAATACAGTTCAACTTTGTTTAAAAGAAAAGGTCAGATTTGAAATGATTTTTAGCCCAACTTATATGGTTTCTGTCTGAATAACAGCTAAGACTTGCCTGCCCAATGTCAGCTTGGATGGGCTCCGGGACCCTGTGACCTTGCATAGCATTAGCAACTACAGAAAACGGATAAAGTGGATGAGCATTAGCTACTAGAAATTACTCAACTGCTAAATTAAAGTTTAGTTATGTAGCTTACTCTCATTGAAACAATGATCACTTTCATTCATTAATTTTCATTTTTCAAATCCACCAGTGAGTCTAGTGAGTTCTCTGTGAATTCTCTGGCTTCTTGGAAAGACTTTCTTGCTCTGAAGTAACAGCACAATCCACTGGACCGCCGTGTTGGCCCTACAATCTAAACGTTAATGAGACGTTTCAGTAAAAAAACAAAGACAAAATACAAAACCAAGAAAACAAACGATGATGCAATGATCCCACTCTACAGTGGCATTATTATATTGTGAGAATCAGAGGTGACCTCCACTGGTTTTACACATCAACATCTGTTCAGTAAAGCCTTTTGTGTCTCCTGAGGGAAAGATGCAAACCCTGATAAAATACGCGGGCTCAAGTAAAGCAACTTGTGATTGCTTTGGTTGGAGATCTTCATCACCTGAATTGCTGACTAAACACTTGATCAAGTTGCATCATTGGTAATATAATTGGAAGACTTAGGAGAGAAAAAGTCATTTGAATAATTACATCTCTGATTGTGGTTCATCAACTTTGTATCATTGTCAATAAGGGCTACCATTAAAAACATGAGTGCTGTTTTAACAAGTGTCTCACAGTATATTTTACCCATTTATTTAAAGTGACAGGCCCATTGTGACAAAGCAGGGGTAAGCACAGCATACGATACCGAGAGATTCTGACTCTTGTCTCAAAAGCCACTATGGAGAAAATTGCCCACACCCAAAAATCGGTTACTGAGTTTTACGAAGGAAATGTGAAAAGTCTCAAGTAGCTCATGAAAAACGAATGTCAGAGTATTGTGGAAAATAAACACAAACTTTGTGGGAGTAAGATATATTTACCTGTCAGGCTGATGCTTAATAAAAGCAGCATTTGTTAAAATTAGATATAATATTGATGACAGAAAAGACAATTTGTTGATAAATTCAACAAAATGCTTTTTAAATGGCAAAGACATCATAAGCACAAATGGGAGAACAGCGACATTCAATTGTTTTATCATCTTGCAAACCATCAGTACATATTTATTGGTTCATGAAATGTTGACTACAAAATGCTGAGATGTTTTATAGTTCACAGAGAGTGAAGGCAAAGAGCTGTGAGAAGTGCTGGCTTGGATCCAACCAACTTGTAATCCATTCACAAAGAAATTGATGACAGACGTCTTTTTCTGTCCAAACATGATTCATTTCTTACATTATAGATGCTACAAGTAATGATGTCAAGCTGTACTAAAATTCATTACACTCTGGCCTTTTCTATTTTATGTCTCTAAATTCACTTGTAATTGCTAGAAGTAATGGTGCAGTTAAAGAAAAAATATATCTATTGGCAATGCAGGGTCAATGGTTGTTTGGCAGAGAGACAACAGGACAGTTACTTGCTGGATGATCTGAAAATCTGTGACACACATATATACAGTGGTTCTTAATCTCAAAGCTCCTGCTGCAGCTGTCAGGATGGTGGTTAAGTGTCCATGACGCTGAATTAATAAAGCTTCTCCATCAAAAATGGAAAATTCGTCACATAGAATTCCCGAGTAGAGTCTAATTTGGTCTACCAGCCACATCTATTGGACCGCTTTACTACCGTTTCTCTCTGAATTAACATACTCATTACGTTTCCTATATAAGATGTTCTCCCATTTACCTTAAATGCAACCAGCACAGCAGGAAGAACAGACAGGCAACACTGGACATAATAATGTTAGACATGTATTTTTCTTGTTCAGCATTAAAAGCAAATTTCATAGTAACAGTTAATAAAGTCGGACTTTTATAGGCAATTTTCAGTCTTTAGCTCTCACAAGAAAAGGACAAAACTCTTGGACAACTCCGAAAACAACCACTCCAAGCTGCAGGAGTGGAGAAATGCCTGACTGACAAGATACCAGGAATTCAACAATATGTGGGGGGAGTTTTCTGCAATGCAACGTTCTGAATGGTCTGAATTGTGTAACAGAAATATACAACAGGAGCAGGCCTTAAATTTCACTGAAGACTCCTCTAAAGTGCATGTAAGGAAACACTGTACTGATGGTGCTAACACAATAGTGGAATAGTGAGTTGCCACCAGGAATGGCTGCAAAATAATGAAAGAAGAAATAGAGAGTGTGTTAGATAGACGGATGGATTGAATAATGGATGGATGGGTGGGTAGGTAGGTAGGTAGGTAGGTAGGTAGGTAGCTAGACAGATAGATAGATAGATAGATAGATAGATAGATAGATAGATAGATAGATAGATAGATAGATAGATAGATAGATAGATAGATAGATAGATAGATAGATAGATAGATAGATAGATAGATAGATAGATAGATAGATAGATAGATAGATAGATAGATTAAAAAAAGTAAAGCCTGGTCTCCTCCAAATGACATATAGTCAAATCCATACTCTTTTCCCCCAAGACATCAACAAAGACAAGGGGCTGTAGGAAAGAAATGCAGAAATGCAGTCGTCTCATCTCCAAGAGAGTGGATCAGCAACGATATTGGGAATGGTAACAACGTGCAATGGAAATTTAATGTTCCACAGTGTAGACTTTGGATGCATATTGATCCACAATGAATTTTGGATAGACATACTGTTTTCTGCAAGAGATTCTACTGTACATGATTTTGTACTGTTTCAATACTTGCAAACAATATAAATTTTTTTTTGAGGTTTTGATTGAGGTACGGGTTAGAGTTTATTGGGCTCTTTCGTAAAAACAGCCTGTTCTACAGCTAAATCAGCAAACAGCCCACCACTGATAGGATGGCATATAATTCATTTGTACTTTGTGTCCATCCATCAGCTTTCTGATGACCTGATGATAATCTCGATTCAAGGGCTGTTTCATCACACATCCTGAACCAGAAATGAAGACTCAATATCTGCCTTTGCAGTCTGATGCAAAAATGACACACTGGGGTTTTACAGAGCTCAAATTGCTTTTTATGTTTAAAAATTATACTTCAGACAAATTACAAACAGGTATATTAATTCATGCTAACTTCTGATCCTGGACAGTGATCACAGAGCACAAACCTCTGCAAAGGCAACACAGTTTCCCTGTTGAACCATATATTCCCTCTCAAAAACATTCAATCAAATCCATTAATAACTTTTTTAGCAATGGAGTAGACAAACTAACCAACACTGGCAATAAAATAATGTCCTTGGCAAAGGACCACCGTTAAGAACAAAAAAATAAACAACACAATAAGAACCCATCATTATTAATCACATGAATATATTGGGATCCCAGACCTGTGTGGACTCTACATCTACCTGGCCCACAATTTCTCTTGTCTACAAGATGACAGAACAGATTAATGTTTCCTCACAACACCTCCTGGTAGCCCTCCCTTCTTTGGCCGAGTGCCCACAATGCAGCTATTTATCTGTTAAAGACTAAAGTTTTCTGTTTCAACTTCAATGATCAGATAGAATTTTGGATCATGTTTTAAAACTTTTATTTATCTGGACAATATTCTCTGCTCGGATACAATTTGCTGTTCCTAAAAGAATCAAATGATACAACAAGACATTGCATGATTTCTGCAAAACAATCACCACATCAGGAGAACCAGAGATCATGTTTAGGATGGTAAAATACATTAACATCAAATTCTGAAACAATCTAAACCCAGTGTAAGTGATTGCACTTACTGCCACAAAATAACCTTGCTTATTTGAATGTACGAGTATGATTGTATCCACATTTTTCTGCCACTACAGAGCTCAAGGTTCTCTAATTATTTCCTCATTTTGTTTGCACCTTTTTTGACTCACTTCTGCAGTCTAAGATGCAATGTTGAAAAATCTGAGCCATTTAAATATACTTCATTTACCATGACTTTAATTACCACTAGGATGGCAACATCAGTAATACCTATGCCTAAATGTGACTTGATGATGGATGTGACATAGTCCTAACTCATCTTCATCATCAGCCTTTCTCCATTCTTCTCTTTGCTTATATAATATGCCCCTCTCCTCTTCTTCCTCTTGGCAGATCGCCACAGCTGCGTTCGAGCCACAGGCTTCTCTAATGACAGAAGCCGGCGCAACAGGAATATTTTTCATAAAGATGCCACAATCCCTGTGCCCTCTGGGAGCATTGCCAGGGGCTGCTTTCCATAATCAGGTCAGTCAGAAACAGCCGCAACTGAGCCCTCGATCCGTTACCCACTGCCCGACGAACACATACACCGGTAAGGCAAACAGCTGCGAAGGACACACAGGTGTCCTCACCTAACCTAGCAGAGCAGATGCACTATGAGACAGCACATAAAAATGAAAGTTAATGTAGACCTATAAAAATTGGCTGACACAAGAAAAAAAAGTGCAGTAAAATAATAGATAAAATAACATAATATAATTAAAAACCAATTGACAGAATGGCAATAAGATTATCAGTTCTGTTTGGGATATTTCCCAACCTTTCTGCAAACAGAAAGAATTTAAAGGCAGCTGTATGAAAGAACAAACGGAATTTCTGTCAAGGTAAACTGATCTCAATCTATTGTTAATGGCTTCAGCAGTCAAGGAAGAAAATATCAATGCATTCCCCTCCTTTTCAACGCATGATTCTGAACTAAATTTAAAAAAATAATATTATTTTTTCTACATTCATGTAATAAAATATTTTTTTGCCATTGCCAAATTGCCAGCCAAGAAAACTCCAACAAGTCCAGACAGATGTTCCAGCTCTACTAGGAGCCAATGTATAATTCAACATTCTGGAGTTTGTTCATTGTTTATTGTCAGGTACAATAACAATAGTAGCAGAAAATATATTTGAATACTCGACAATGAAGGAAACTATTACAGATGGCACACAAAGACGAGAAAATCCAACTGACAAGATACTGAAAAATAATATAGTGTCACAACAGAAAGCACACTCCTTGAAAATAGCAACAGCTAAACCAGAATGCTGTTCATATTAGTTGAGCATGAAAATATTCTCTGTCATAAAGCTGGAGAAAACAACTACTAGTTTTAACAATTTTTTAAATCTAAATTACCATCACATGAAATTCCAAATATTTATACATACATTTTTTTTCACAAATCTTATTTTTTTAGTTTTCATTTGATTTTTTTTGTTTTAATGTTACTCTGTGGAATTGTTGTATATTCCACTCCTCTAAACCTAGCAAGAGGAATGGAAAGTACGTGTCAAATTAAAGAAATAGCTGTTTCGTTTCATTTTTACGGAAGTCATCCTATTACGATTCACATTAATATGAAAGGCAGAGTTTTCTGCTTGAAAGGCATACTTTTCAACAAAAAACACCTCCAGAAAGTGTTTGATAACTTTACACACATAAGCATGTTTATCAAAATCTAACCACTTTTGTTTTGAGCCACTTTTTCTGTCATGAAACTGAGCATCCTCCATCCTTTGCTAATTAAAGACCGGTGCAGAAAAGAATATACCTTTGGTGCACATGGTGTAGCTGTATGTGAATGTATTAATGTTCGTTAAATGATGAAATCAACTTGTGCACCGTTTGTATAGCTAGTTGTATTTTATAAAATACAAGATGGATTTTTTTTCATGTGTACATTTACATTCTTCTGTTTGGTCCGTATGATTCTTATTGTTGTAAATAATGACTGTTTTTATGGTATTTGTTATAGTATAGTTGTTGGCCTAATTCAAAACCTAAACTGTATAACTCATCACCAACTTTCTACACCAATGACAAACATTACAGGATTATTACCTTGGTTAAATGGTTGGAAAATCCACAGTGAAATAATATGAAGTTGCAGTGCAATTAAAAACTACTGCTGGCATGACTGGCTAGTACTGTGTTGAAACTAAGAGTGCTGTACATTTTTTCAGAGGCAAAGCAGTGCAGCAAAGATAGATTGTTTATGTCAGTAAGAGTAGAGATTCAGATGAGGTGCTCTTTTTACCAGTCATTATGCCCATATTTTTACAGCTGCTGTGCTAAAAGTCAAGTCTCTGCCTCAAGTAAATTGAAATGCCTGTAAAGGATGTGTTTTATATTCAGTGAAATGAAGACAACAGGAAATGATACTTACATTATCATTACACTGCATTAGTAATTGTCACCAATATTTACCACTTGTAATTGTTCATGGTGCAAACTTCTGATGCATGACAATGTTCTTCCCCTGACCTAATGTAGCGGGCTCTGTCATGCTCGCTGGGACACGAGCCACACAATGCGAATTTGTCATCTTCCTCCACAGCCTATGAATAATCCATGGTCTCAGAGTCGCTGACAGGAGTTCTGGATACTTTGTTTAAGGCTGTCACCAAAACAAACTCTCAAAACAAGACACAAGTGTTTAAACACCGTTGACAGGAAGTTGAGAAAAGTGGCACAGTGATTATTTTCTAATTGGTCAATAGAGCTTTTTTTGAAAGAAAGCTTCACTGTTATTTTCTAATTCTTACTTAAAAAAGAAATATTGGAAAGGAGCAGGCACAGATATAATTATTTCATGTCTTAATTCATGGCATTAAAATGAAATAATAATGGACAGTCTAATATCACATTTAACAAGCTGGACTCGTGTTGCTATTTTACCTGAATATACATTTTTTGACCTACGGAATAAGATTCTGTATGACTTTTACATGCTGCAGGTGATCATTGAAAGTGATTTATCACACTTTGTTGATTTACCACACTTCATTCATGAATGGATATGATCAGGAATGAGAGAGATAGTGAATATATTGGTAGAAGGATGCTGAGTTTTGAACTGCCAGGCAGGAGTCCTCGAGGAAGACCAAAGAGGAGGTTTATGGATGTAGTGAAAGAGGACATGAAGGTAGTTGGTGTGAAAGAAGAGGATACAGAAGACAGGGTTAGATGGAGGCAATTGATTCACTGAATGGGCCTTGAGAAAGCCTGATCTATATGTTGTGATGGTAGTGATGTCCTGTAAACCTGCTCCTGTCACTGAACCCTGACACTAAGCCTAAATCAGAGGAGCTTTTTGTCATTAATCATGTTCAATATACTGAGTCCATGAGGACAGTAAAAAAAGTGTTTTATTCATCAATCAGAACCCAAACACAGGTAACCTCTTGTCATATTCATGTGATGTACACTGAATATGGTAGAAAGCATTAAGAAACATGAGCTTATGCAACATGGACCATCCCTTATTTCTTTCTCTTTATATGATGTAATAATAACCAATAAACTACTGCACCTCCTACAGATTATCCAGCATGCTGTGGCATAACCACTAATGAGGTAGTTTTCACAAACTTTGGAAATAAAAAAAGTTAACTGCCTTCCCTAATATAGTCCTTCTGACAGAGGAAAATAACACAGTCAGCTGCATCGCATGACGAACGTTCCTCTGGAAATGTTTGTCCCATCCTTCCTCCAGGGCTAGGCAGGTTCACATACCATCTCCCCATAGCAAACCTAATGAGCAACCTTAGTGTGAGCTTGTACAGTATGTCTATCACAACTTTAACTTTCTACAACCTGCCATCTACCCCAAACCTTCATTATATTTCTTTGCTTATTGTCCACTCTCACAGTGTCATCCCATGTGCTGGAGCACTGATTGCACTCAATGTGAATCCATGACAGACACAGCCTCGTTTAGAACTAGAAGGGGAACTGAAGAGGGCAGAGCTGTGAGTTACACTGTAGCCATTATTCACTGAGCAAAAACCCTACATCTATACTGAGTTATATATTCCACATGTATAGGGATTCATGCCAAGATGACAGATGAGCTGGAAAATTGTTATAAATAACAGCTACACTTGCAGCACACAGTCTATATGAGGTACTGCTGTGCATCATCAATTTGATTTAAGAAGACTGACGCACCTTTTTTGCAATGTCCAAGTGGAACGATCTTGTTCTCCACACTTGGAGAATGACAGGTAATATTGAGCTTAAATTTCTCCATTATATTGAGAGTACATCTGTAGAGAGGTACATATTCTATATGTGCAGGGATTCTGACATCTCGCAATGCAGTAACAGAACCCTAGACATATCACTAGTCCATGCTGCAAACAAACTATATACAGGACATGTGTACGAATGCAAATCCCTGACCTGGCAGTTTGAACTGGTGCCATTGGATGCCACAATGTGCTTGATCACATGACACTGCTTAGAGTCTTTATTGGGCCTGTAGATATGAAGGCAGGAGACCACTTAAGTGAAGGAATTGTTCAAGATAGCTATACACCATGCTAAATGAAGCATGATGACTTTACCTCAACACAAGCCCATAGTGCCACAAAAGTCACAATTCACTGAACAGATTGTACAGACCACGGTCTTATTGTACATTCACATCAGGAGTTACTGCTTGACCTGTATGCTGGATTACTTCTGTGACTCAGGGGCACAGCCTGGACTGAGATGATGGTCCACCCAGACACTCTTGTGCATCCACCCGAGGATTTGGTTGACAATTTTTGAAATTCCAATCCAACACAGTCGGGTTGAGTGGGGACCATCTCTGCCTCAGATTTACCTCTTCCTGAAGGGACTCTTTCATTGAATTAAGCATCAAAGATAACTAGGATGAACTGAGGTGTTGAACTGACTCAAGTCACGGGACTACAAAGGGCCTACACTGCAGGGACTCCGAAGAAAGCGCAGCATGGGGTCTGATGCCCTAACTGTTGTGGCATCTCTTCTAAAGCCACATTTCCTTCATCTGAGACCTTTGCGAGAAAATTAAAAGGAAGCAAAAAAAGAGAGTGAGACCAGCAGACCACGGTCTTATTCTCAAGCACTCAAGGGATGTGTACATTTTTGAGGTGCAATTGTGTTGAATCACTCACATTCCTGGACAGAGGTGTGAAGACGTCGGTCTTGATGTTCACACATACTTACCTGTGCAACTGGGCTGTGTATCATCGGTCGGATATGTGACGTTGATAGTGCAGCAAAAAGTGTTTTCACAGTTTTGTTGGGTTTTTCCTCTCTCTTTCCTTCCTGCAAATAGTGTGAAACCTTCCAAAAGGGTTATCTGGATGTCAGCCACTTCTAGATTTCGGAAGACTTAACATTATCATGTACAGAACAGCTTTGTCACCCTGCAGCCAACATTCTGAACCTCAGAACTCTGACTAGACTGAAACCCCAGATTGTTGGAATCAGGTGTGGCCCAGAAAAGTATCAGTATAGTCCCTAAGATCATTGAAAAAGTAGTGGGTGGTGTCATCCCCAATGAGAGGCCAATAGTTATGAGATTGGAGAATCCTATTCAGGAAATTCTTTTCATGTATAAATATTCTCAAAAAGTTTAGTAATATTTTTTCACTTCTTATTTTTGTTTTACTTCTGAGGACACGCAAGAAAATGCAGCTGTTTATTTTTTACACATTATATGGAAATTATGCAACTCTGTCGTGCATATAACTTTACAATCTCAATTTGTTTTTTAACCCCACATAGTTTACACTTCCATAGACAAAGATATAGATATATATATATAGATTTCTTTTTTTTAACGCACAGTTTTTAGATGTCTTCTTTGATGGACAACATGTCCTTAGTTTTCAACTGAAAAAAATCTTAAAGAAACTAAAAAACAAAATCCAATTCAATGCAGAAATGTCAAATCAATGTGAATATTAAATGTGACTATGCACCATCTTCCTTCTCTGTGACTCGTAGGACTGTTCTCAGCTTCTAAGATGGACTGGCACTGGTGGTCATGCTCTTCCTGAGGGAATCTGAATGTGTTAGTGCACAAGATACAGTTGCCTTGAAATGCAGATTACCTTTCATTTCCGGTCCAGACATCCTCTTGAAGTGCCAGGCCTTCACAGCAGTGATGTCCATGCAAAAGAACATTTGGATGTACCACAGTTTGTTTTTGGATCTGCGGGGATACATTGTGACATCTGATTCCAGTCATCTGTACCTCCTTTATGCTGTACAGCCTCACAGAAAATGGCCTTGGATATTGAGCATCATTTTCTTTCTGCTCCATTTCTGAGCCAAATGTTTTTGGGCCTGGTCACTACAGGAAAGGGCCATGTGGATCATTGGACTATCTCATCAATGTGTGACAGTGGTGATTCCAGCATTATTGACCACAGAGCAGGCTCCTTTTCCTCCTATTTTGAGTTGCTTTTCACTCCTTCAGCTTTAGTTGAGTTTGCTGGAGCCGGTTGATTCTGCACATCAGGGTCAAAGCTGTTGTTGCAATAACATGAATATAACATTAATATAAGTAACAGACCTTATATTCATTCAAAAATTACTGTATGTGAAATATTTTAAAGAACAAAATTGCTGTAATTAAAACACAACGTCCATTTTTGTAGTCAGATGATTAGCTTTGATTTTCTCACAATCGTTAACAACTGCTAAACAATTTTTTAAATCTGGGTATTCTCCTACAGATAGATTTATAAGATATTTCTGAGCTACACATTCAGTGAATTTGAGATGCACTTACAACAGTGGTCAACTGGAGGCAACGTATAAACTGACTCTCCAAGAGCCACTGAAGTGACAAATCTCCAACTGTATTGTCAAAAAGGAGGCAAAAAGTAGAAAATGACTAAAATATTGCTGTCCTCCCATAGTAACCACTGTGTACTGATCACAATTCATCAGCAAATATTTTTTAGTCATAAGGGGTATTTCTTTCTATTTAAACTCAAGTTCTCATCAATTTTATCCATGACAGTATAAAAAAAAGTATATCACATTAAAAGTTAAAATTATTAAAAAATGAATAAAAAATACTAAAATCAACCATTCAGTTCACTTAGATCTCATTTTTACAATCTCCTCTCCTCTATTATGCATCCTACTTTATCGCTCTGAAAAACTAACAAAAACAAATAACTAATAAAAGAAAACATTTAATTCCAATCATGTATTTGACCATTCCCTTGGATTTATTCAGGGAATAAATTTACACTGACCTTTAAATTTAAGAGAGATAGCACTGCATGCTGCTCACTTCTCATTTCCTCCTCTCCTCAGCCTACGCTTCCTGTAGTTTCCTCTCTATAACACATTTGTAAGAAGGTCGTAATAAAAAAAACACATTAATAATTATAAAAATGAAATTCAAAGCTATGTTTGATGCTCTATATGACATCAATTAAGGATCAATAAAGATTTAAAAAGATCTCACAGTACATTCACAAGCAAAACAGAAATATATCATATCCTGAATATTGTATTACAATATCATTTTATATTGTACATATGCACACATGACTGAGTGATCTTCCTGCAAATACTCATAACTTCCTCCTAATTACTACTGGGTGCTAAGATGAAAAGATCAATCCATACACTAATAGACCAAGTAGATCTTGTCAAGCTAATTGACACTGGAGACTGCAAGAAGGATCATCATTATACTAATGGACAACAGCCATTAGAGTTCCACAGATATAATCTGTCTCCAATTAATTGCTGTTATGATGGGAAGAAGCCTCATCAGTGACCCTGGGTCAGTCAAACTGTGAGCCTCACTGTACTAATGGAAAAAAAGACTTCCTGTGATGCATTTTGGAATTTTGCTTCTCAACTCAATGATGAATAAATTGTGAATACACTCAAATAGATAATCACTGGTATGCTACATCATGACTGCTTAATATTTGCAGTATAAAAGCTTAATGATTACTCTTGAAATATAAGAAATAGGGAATAAATAGAGTCTGCATATGCAACTAAATATTATCCCTCAGAGAGCTGGCACAGATGGATAAAAGGAAGGGTTAGAGTCAGGTTTATGGTCAGGGTTAGGGTCATCAGGGTCAGGGTTTGGGTTCGCCCTCAGTTAAAGAAAAGGACACTGTCAGGAAATGGTGCTTTGGCATTGCAGAATAATGCCACCACACCACCATTTACTTTATCTAACCTTTAAGTATATTAGAATTTGGAAGTTTTCTTTAATAAAACTCATATACTCTGTTTTGCCCTTTCCAGTTGTATCCTCCATCTAGGGCTTCCATTCAGGGTAAGTGGTGCTGTCAGGAAAATTACAAGGTTGAGCTTCATTAGAACTGCCCCTCAGGGTCCCCTGTGCATTCCTGTATTGTGCTGAATGGAGGAGGTAGCTGTTGGATGGTGGAGACTTCGGCACAATTAGGTTTCCACTGTGACAGGCATGAAGAAGGTGGGCATCCCCAGAGATTAATGATCCACAGAAAGGTTAAGTTTTAGTGTGCATGCATATCAGTTGGTCCAGTTAGACACTGGTGGCAATGTAACGGTATGTAAGAGTAGTCAAGAGTAGTTCTGTCCTAGTTGACGTTTTCTAGCTGCATCAAAAGATGAGGTTATTTGTACCAGGAGATAAATAGGCGGCTGTAGCCAGATCATACAACAAAGAGAAAATACAATCTCATCCGTAAACTACACACGTAGAACCCAAATCAGTTAAACAGATAAATGTCTTGCTTCTATTTTCATAACTACACTTTAAAGAGAAAATTACGTATATTTCCTGATATTTTTCAGGACAAAGCTAAAGACATCATCAACTGGGAACTTAACAGATCATTCATGTAGAAAATGAAAGGCAAATATGAAAATAATTGGTTTTCATAATATCTGTAAATGATAAATTCTATGCTGCAAACAATTGTGCAATATTTTCTTTTAACTGCATTAATTCAGCTTTCTAAATTTTTCATATGCACTGGCAAGTGTCTTGCTTTAAATGATGTCTTGGATTTGATGATCATCTTTATCAGTAATAGATAATGGGTTTTTAATATCTAGCTTATTTTTAATGAACGCGAATGCAGACTGAGGCCCTTTTTTATTAGTCACATGTTTATTTGTATCATCCCCAACCTTCCGCCTGCATTTTACCTAGAATACTGTTGTATAAATAACAGCACACATAAATACAAGGGGTAGTGTATGTAACACAATGAAACAACAGACCTCTACGGCGTTAGGTCCTGAGCGTCCGAGAGCTAGATGATCACCACACAATGAATCACTCCTGTTATTTAATCCTCTTCCCATTTTTTTCAGGCCAAAGTTGAATAAGCGGAAAAAGTAGCTGACATTAATTATGATCTGCCTAGATGTTGGTATTTAGGATGCCATTATTGCAGCAGTTATTTACAGCATGTGGAAAGGCTGTGTCTAAATCTGTATATGCCTAAGCATATTTCTAAATGTGCAGGAGCATAACTGTACGCTGTGATATGTGAAGGAATCTAGAATCCACAGCTGTGTGTGTGCATAATGACATTCTGGGATGTGTAAATGAATCTGTGAGGGAAAATATAGATGTGAAAACATGTTAACAAATCTTTATATGCTTGAATATATATACAGTAAGTCATCTTTTACAAATCAAGACATTTACATGAGGCAAAACATCACACATATAGGTAGTTGATAAGTCATATGAATGAGATCCTTCAGTGACTGATCCAGATACACTTGATGGCTTTTCAATTATGTGATGAGTCAGTGCTGGGAATTGAAAGCATATTTTGGAGCATCTGATATGACTGAGGAATTTGGCTGCATTAATAATTAAACTATAGCAAGTGAAATATTGCTGGTAATATTTTACAGTGCGCCCTCGCACATAAACGCTCTCGGCTTCACCTCATTGCGGACTTTTGGTATGTGATACCATACGCAAATTCTATTGGCTGATGGCATCCGGAATTGTGCTATGTTCCATGAGTCTCGGACTAACGTGAGACACAAAAGTGCTTTAAACAGTCTATCAGAGTGTGGGAAAAGGTAATACAGAAAGAATATGGTTTAATATCAGTATGGGGAGGGCTCTTAAACGTTTAAATTACTGTAAATAATAAGATAAATAGTTTGTCGTTCTATTGTGGAATTTGTTGATCGCATGTGGTTCCTGGAACACATTACCCGCAAGGAACGAGGGCACACTGTATTCAGTTTAAATTCATGGCATGCTTAAATAAATGCAACAAATACATTTTTAAGATTGTGGGATACAAAGATCAAGGGTAATTAGTAAGGATGAGCGAGTACACAACTATCTGTATCTGTATCTGTTCAACCTTCTAAACTATCTGTATACCTATCTGTACTCGGAATGGGTGGGACTTAAACCGGGAGTGGGTGCGGTTTGACCTGAAATGGGTGGGGCTTAAATCAGTACATGATTTTAAGTCTGAAATAGATATGGATTGATCAGAAGTTGCTATATTTATTGTTTATTTTGAAACTACAGAACAGCCTCAAAATTGATGATGACAAAAGCAAGAGAACTATTTACAGAACGTGAATATTCTTAAATGTTTTTTTTTAAGTGTATGAATGAATATTCACAGAACAGCCTCAGAATTGAGATTCAATGCTTTTAATCACTATAGCAAACGACTATTTACAGAACAAGTTTTTTTATGGACTCAGAGTATGAAATGTATTAATGAATACGATGCATGCAGCAGGAAATTATAAACTACAAAGTATGCATGAACAAGACTGTCATACTCAACACAAGTTTCTAATTTTTTTCTTTTTTTTCTTCTTAATTTTAAAAAAAAAAATTTACAGCGAGAAAGAGAGAAAGAGATATAGAGAGACAGAGCACATGTGTATGTGCATGTGTGTGTGCGCTTGCTATGTAACAGGTAAAATATCTATAAAATAAAAAAATAATTAATTTGAACTGAAGTGAGAAAGTGTCAAACTAAGAGCAGAGATTCTCTATTACATCCGTATACAGTATATCAGTGGTCCCCAAACACCGGGTCGCGACCCGGTACCAGGCGGCACAGAAGGTTTGACTTTCTTTTTTTTTAATTGATTACAAGGCTAAAGATGTTTTATTTTGAAAAGTGACATGTGTGTGGAATGACGCACAAACAAATGCATATACGTCTGTCCCACTTGACAGGTCTCGGCCATGTGACAGGTTACCAGCCGTTACCCCTAAATTAAGCGCCCACAACTGCGCCAGTGTTCTGGATTAAAGTCAAGGCAGATTATCCTGAGATCGCCCAAAAAGTATCGAAAACCCTGCTTCCATTTCCAACCACCTGTCTTTGTAAAGCCGGATTTTCTGCAGCGACCGTAAAGAAAACCAAACTGCGGAGTAGACTGGATATCTGTTGACGTCTGCATTTACGTCAAACCACCGCGGATCATTTATTTTTAGACTACATCTGTCCTTGCATCATTAACGATTATTGAGTAAATGAAGGCCGGTCGCTGAAAATATTGTCTTAGATGAAACCGGTCTGTGGTGCAAAAAAGTTTGGGGACCGCTGGTTATGAAGAGTGTCCTTCAGCACGAGCACGAGTATTGATGAGTTTTTCTCGTATTGTGCTCATACTCGTCAAAAATTCTTTATCCCTACCGGGATACTGAAACAAGTACCCGGCTCAACCCCAGTCGTTAGTCATATTGTGACTCTGCACACTTATATATTCCTTTGTTTTGAATGTAGAATATTCTTCAATTCTGCAGGGGTTTGTCTCAGGGCATAGAAATATGGGAGCAAATAATCATGTATGATATGGTGGACAAGTGGTTTACCATAATCCCAGGGCATCGGCTCTACCGCCAGGCCGGTGTGAAGGCCCTAATCCAAGGTCACTTTATCATCCACATTGGACCTCATCTTTGTGTTACATAATGTTCACTATGGGGCAATAAGTGAATGAAATGACTGTAATAGTGATGTTAACAGTCACATCTCTTTGGTCAGATATGGTGTTCAGCATCACACACAGAGATACCTCTCTGGGAAACCAAATCATTTTATTGCAAAGTGAAGAAATAAAAGATTTGGCGTTAAACCAGAGAAGGAAACCTGAACTAAGATCAAAAGATTGTGTTGCACAAAAAGAAAAGGCACTTCAATTCAATGCTTGAATAAAAATAATATCAACAATATTGATTCAAAATACACAAGCCCAACAATGAAATTCATAGGATATGTACGGAATTGAAGGCTATACAGAGGATTACATTCTAAACTAAAGCACCAAACATTTTACATGATGTTACATAAAGAAAGTGAAATACATATCGCTCACAGAACCATATTTTACTGTATTTTTGACATTTATACAAGGAATTTCACGTTGAAGAATGACCAACTATAATATAAGAAATAAACACAATTTTTTCAGGAAAAATCAGTGTATCTGTAGATGCAGTGAGATGGTTCTACTTGTCTGACAGTTCCTGAAATAGGAGTTACAATTTAAAAAAAAAAATCAAATACTTGTTGGAACATGAAAATTAATCTGCAGTGCAGAAATGGAATGTGACTGAACGGTTTTCTTGATTGTGTCCTTAATGTCATGTATTTAAAGGAATATCTGACAAGTTAATGCAACTGTGAAATGTAATTTCAGAGTTATGAAAAGTAGAATAACTTCAGGTCAAAATGGAACAAGGAACAAATATGATTCCTCAGCGAAGAGGGCACCTAAGTGAGACGCAAACTGTTGTCTTTAGACAATCAACCGAGGGTGGACTGTGTGGGAGGTTGTCTCTTGTGAAGCTCTGAGCTGCTGATAAACATCTGAAGCTGGAGCAGACTAAGGAAACAATGAAGAACATTCAAGGCCTTCTTTTCTCAGTAAGCAGCCGTTAAAAAAGCCTGTGCTCATTATCCATGTGACACAACATTTGCACTTCTAATGTTT
Organism: Antennarius striatus; assembly: GCF_040054535.1. Lineage (NCBI taxonomy): Eukaryota > Metazoa > Chordata > Actinopteri > Lophiiformes > Antennariidae > Antennarius > Antennarius striatus. The sequence goes on along the minus strand of NC_090791.1, from coordinate 9,456,431 downwards.
TCAAGTCCTGTATTAATTATTTTCACATTTTGAAATGTACTTTTTGAAAAGCAGCTCTCACAATGTGAAAACATGCAAGATGTTCAAAAACAATCATTAAATGCCTGCCTTTTGAATAGAGCTACAGCATACCTTTCTTTTTTTCTCTTCAAATAACATCATTAAAAATGAACTGAGTGTATATGCATGAATACAAGCTTGTCCATTTTAGCAGATGAAAAAGAGTAATGATGAATATAAAAAATTATTAATGTCACATTATTCATTTTACATCAATCTTCCATTCTTTGTATACTGTAGGTGTATAATTTGTCGAATAAAGAACATACAGCTTATTCCTTTCTTAACATGTTAATTTCCATAGAAACAGAAATACACAAAACTGTTAAGACTCCCTCATAACAAAAGGGCCATGTTTCCTTAAAAAAACCTTAAAGTTTTTGAGTTCTACTCCAGACAACAGATTTACCGGACAGACGGCCAAGGTGACACACATACGCAGGCATGTAGGCATGCACGCACACACACACACACACACACACACACACACACACACACACACACACACACACACACACACACACACACACACACACACACACACACACACACACACACACACACACACACACACACACACATGTATTCTCTTGATTGTTATCCATTCTTTGCTCAAAACAACAGCATGCTTTATCCAACAGCATATTGGTAATGGAAAATATTCAGTAGCTTGCAGCCCGGCTTTCCTACAATACAAATTGCTAACAGGATTGCACCCAGCTAACCTCAGCTTCCTCCTAGCTCATTCAAGGCTAAATTAGTTTTTGGCTGATTCAATTTTGTCTCCAATCACATATTTATGAACAGACATGTCAGCAGCAGCCATATGATGTAAATGGACAGAGCCATTAGCGACGACATTAGCATTCACAAAAAAGAAAACAATCAAACTAGCACAACATATGCAGATTTTCCCCTGCACTTTTTATCCATTCATGGTTATTTATGCACTCCTCTCAATAATGTATTTACTTTTATTAAAGCTCTGATGTACAAACATGAAAAATATTGACAAAAGTTGTTCATATGGAGTGCACTTTCAAAAGATTTTTTTTTAAAAAGGATTATACAGGGAAAATGGATTCCTCACATACGATTCACAGACAAAGAAGCATCGTAGTCCTAATAGTGTGGACTGTACGAACAAAGAGACAAAAAAACCTCTGATGTAACACAAGCCTCATTCTCTTATGAAGAGCCCCACACTTCACATCTAAGCTAATGGTAGCAAAGATACACATAACTTTGTTTAATATGCGATTATTGGGCTGTTTGTCAATTCATTTTGAGATGTGTTGCTTTGTGCTTCATTTTCTCGCCAAATAATATATGAGTGCAGAGTTTTAACAAATGCACTTGGTCTTCAGGGAGGGAGATGGTAAACAATGAATCCAACTGCCACCCACAAAGTAGACTCACACAAAAAATGCATAAAAGGACCAATGGAGTGTCCTTGAGGAGAGGGCCAAAATAGCAGCTGTGGCTCTTGTTGAGTGGATGACTCAGTCCTCCTGAAATATGTATTTATTTTTCCCATTAATCATTTTGAAAATCTCAGGTGTGCATTGAGCATTAGCCGTTTTGGTTTATGTTGAGGATTGAAATAAAACAAAATTACAGTAGAGGAGTTCAGTCTACCCTGAGAATAGTTTAGAGGTGTGTATGTGAGTAAGACTCATTGATAATGGTGATTGCCCATCCTTCTGATTTTTATGTGTCTCTTTTCATCAATTTTCCTTATCCTAAATTAGAGCAAAAATGTATTTTAGGTTAATTTAGGTTGATGAGTAGGTATTGTGGCTGTGTGTGTGTGTGTGTGTGTGTGTGTGTGTGTGTGTGTGTGTGTGTGTGTGTGTGTGTGTGTGTGTGTGTGTGTGTGTGTGTTTGTGTGTTTGTGTGTGTGTGTGTGTGTCTATGCAGAGCAGCATTCCAGTCTTACGAAGCTCAATCTTACAAAGCTTTACATTAACAAGTTTGAATTAAGAGGCACTTGTAACATACAGTATATTATGTCAACTGGTCACACATTATTATGTGGAACAAATATTGCAAACTTTTGCCTCACATGAACCCAAATATAGTGGAAAAATACACAAACATGCAGGTGAAGATCCACCACTGTGGTGAGGTTCCCCTCCTTGGTTCTAGGATTGGAGAGCCAGCAGTATATGTCAGGGTTGTAATGTGATTGACAACGAGTCTCAGTTTTGATGGATAGATTGTACTTTCTCATGAGAAAAAAGCTCAGTTTAGAAAACTGACCTGGGATTTTATGTTTTTATCTCTCTCCATGTCTGCATGGGTTTATTTCACACAGCTTGCATGTAGCATGTTTTGTTTCATCAAGCTGACATTATATTCCTTGTGAAAAAAAGTTCATCACAAATCAAAACATGTAGAGCAGGTGTGAGAAAAAACTTTACTTGAAAAAAGCCAATAAAATTTGATGAGATTTGAGATTTTCTCTTTCCCTCTTGTTTCAGCTGACAGACTTTAGTAGATCCTGTATTATCCAGTAGTTTCACCTCTACATGGTGCAAAGACAGCTTATAAATTAAATGGATCTTGTTGTCTGTGTGACATCTGCCTATAACCAGTACAGGAATGTTAACATGATTGATACTTGGTTCACACTCATCATAAAGTACAGCCATGCTTCATCTGCACACCGCTGCTCATCATCCACAGTTGTGGCAAACAAATTTTTAAACGTGTCATCTTACATATACTTGCATTTTTATGATTGTTGTCAAGGTGTAAATAAAATTTCCCCGACCTGCCTTGTCTACACTTGTCACTTTATCTGTTCAGACTCAGATCAGTTGTTCTTCAGTCACAAAAGGCTCTGATGCAATATTATTCTCAAGGCTCCCTGAATGGAGAGGGTGGCGCTGACAGCTTTCATCTGTAAATCACTGGGATGCTCAGTTCTTCTGCACACAAGAACTGAACACATCACAGTCTCACTCTGTGGTTTGTGGTGGGAAACATCAAATCTGCACAAATGGGAGAGAGAATAATAAAAAAAAATCCCTGACAGCAGCCCCGTCTCATTTAGGCTTTGATCAGGAGCAAAGTGCCGTTTCATTCCAGTCTGCTACAAGTCCTATAGCGCATGATGCGGAAAATCATACAATGGCACCCACACGTGCCATCAGTCAGGTAATTAAATATACACAGGATAATAACGCTGATAGATTGCTGAGCTTCGAATACGACAATGTCTTTCCTCCACAGGATGAGCCAAATGTTTTAAAGATGTCCTCATGTCACTCTTGTACACTGGATTAAATAGAATAAAACAATGTCAACACAATTACAATGTTAAATTAAATTAAATTAAATTAAATTAAATTAAATTAAATTAAATTAAATTAAATTAAATTAAAGAAAGTAAAAACATTCAGATTGAAAGCTTTTGCACGAAGATGGTGCAACAACAGATTCAACTCAAAATCTGTATATGGGAAAAACAGCGGAGGACTGTAGAAAAAAAACACGCTTGTTGTTACAAGTTAGAAAGCTTGTGTGGACTGAATCATCTGAAAAGTTATGTTTGTACTGAAATTAAGCGTCATCATCTGAGGTCCTTCAATGAGATGACCCAGAGCAGCAAAAACAACACCATCTGCCCCTGCTGTCCGCCTATTTACAGACGCATCAAACTCACACATTACGCTAACAATCCAAAATCCAGCCTAAATGCCTTTGGTTCATGTGAAATCTGGCAGAATAACCAATTCCACGTTAGACACAGGATCAGTAGCTCGCTCACTTGGCCATATGTGACAAGAGATTCAATCTACACATGTTGCTCTAAATCTTTATCCACTCTGCCATTGTGTATTGGAGCTCCTCTTTGTCTCTCTATTATGTTTCTCCCAATTGCTTCCACATAAGACTCACCTCTACTGATACCTGCATTGTGTCAAAATACACGAGTTAATTGTTTCTGGAGCAATTGTCCAAGTCCATAGGTGGATGAGGCTCAGTTTTCCGTGTAAGATGCTGGCAGGAGCTATTTTCCCAGTGTAGTTAGCAATGCTATTGATTAGTGGAACAGAACCCAAGTAGAGTGCAACAGAGCCCAGTGTGTGAAAAGACATTAGAGCAAGTCAATATAATTCATCAGGTTTGCTCTCATGGCTTATTGCACCATGGTCTTGAAATGTTAAAGGGTAGGGGCCACAGGTGAACTGTTTGACATTAGCTAAGCTATTATTAGTTCATATTGTGACTGAGTTCTTGAAAAATCATTGAAGAAAATGTGGATCACAAACAACTAGCTGCTGAACTAACTAGGCAAATAATAACTTTAACACCTTAGGGCTTAAATATATGAACCAGATAATGGCATAGGACTTAAAATTATAAAATATCCAGGTCACTGTATGACTTTATTTATTGAGGCATAGAGTCTGGATTGTGATTTGATGTAGCAACAACTACATCAACATTTTTCCTCTCTACTTCATCTCTCATTTTCAGCTGCACTGCAGTACTAGCCATTCAGAGAGGACTGTTTCTATCTCCCTCTTTTTGCCTGACTGACCCTCATTATGATATTGGCCATGGCTTACATTGTTCATAATTGAACCTTGCTCATGCTAATTTGTGCTGCAAGGGTGAAAGCCCATAAATCACCTTTGCTCTGTTCTCAATCCCCGAAGGTTCAGCCAAATGGATCCGAAGAACAGTTCAGCCTTCAGACGCCAGAGGACGATGGACGATTCAGTGTTTCCCACACTTTACTTGGGCAGGCAGCCCAGTTCTATAACCGACCTCCAAAGTTTTTTATCCATCCAGAAGAGCGACATCATCCAAGATTGATTAGAAGTGATAATTATCCCTACGTGTACCCCTCCCATCTATTGGCAGAGGGACAACAGACACATTCTGAATGAGCTGATTGTCATGTGACCTTTCCAGTGTGAGTGGGGCTATTTATGCTGTTGTATGGTATAAGCTGACAGGACCTGGTTGGTGCTCTTTTATTAGGTACCATGTTGGTTTTGATTACTGTGATTGAGTACTCTGTTGACAACAAGCCTCCACCATGGCTCACCTGCTGTTATGAAAATGAAACTGCAGATGGAATATCTAAAACTTGAGTTTTGTTCTGTAGATGACTTTATAAAACATCCTGCTGACAAAGAAAGTCAAAAGAGCTGGCAGAGAGACAAGCAGAAAGAGGCAGGTGTAGGTGTGTGTGTGTGTGTGTGTGTATGTGTGTGTGTGTGCGTGCGTGCGTGCGTGCGTGTTTGTGTGTGTGTGTGTGTTTAGAAGCCAGAGGTGGCAAGAAGAATTCATAACATTCACAACAGGCTGTAATTTATGTACAGTATATATCATGGCTTTACTGTAATTAAATAACCTGTTACAGTTGTATTTTGCTGCCCCCACCCACCAAGATTTTACGAAATGGTGTTTGTCACTTTGATGTAATAAACAATAGCAGTAGCATAGCAACATAACTGCTTTAAGGTTTGTTAACTCCTTAACTACCACTGCCGAGTGGTCATGTTTAGTTATGCACCATGGATTTTCCTGATACCGGTGTGAGTGCTGCACATGTGACAAAGAACTCCTTTAATACTGGAGAATAGAAAAAGGTTTGATCCTGGATCGTTAATATTAACCAGCCGCTTCTTTTACACAAAAAGTTATGGATTTATCCAGGTTCTAGATGTACATTTTCAGGGTGAAATATGCAAATATATACGTGTTACAAATTAGTGAGATGGTAACTTATGTGGTGAAGGTACTCTTTGAATGCAAATGTGATGTGCAGCCTTAGCAGAGGTCTGCAGTCTCTGAACACTCCCATTCCAGGAGGATAAGTTATTTCTGCTTTTCTCTAAAATGTCCATGTTATTCCCCAGTAGCCCATAGTCTAGTTTTCTTGTTCTGTACCAACATTTAAGGGCGAGCAGGGACCAGTTAGGACTTCATTGCTACCTGACTCATATGAGAGTATAAAGTACTGCCGAGAGATGCAGTAAACGTAAAAACACTCATAAAAGATTTTCAGATTGTTAAGCTTAATATGTTAAGTTTAATACTAAATGCTTTTGGTGAAAAAAAAAAATCTTCATCCCAGACTTCATCATTATGTTCTATTAACACTGCCCAGGCAATTATGTTTTCCTGATTCCCTGTTTTATGAATTGAGAAAAGCAGACAAAAATAATGTTAAAAAGCAAAACAACTTTCATTTTTAATTCAAATGGGAACAGCTGGAGGCTAGTTACACATGAATGTTAAATTAAAAGCAATATTTGGTCCACTTTGTTGTGACAATCTGTGGATGATTGAAGAAGCTGTTTTTTATATTTAAAACATTGCTTGAATTGCTGTTTTCCTGCAATGTGTTTCTCAAAAAACAAAAAAAACAACCCATGACAGCAGCACATGTAACATGTAGACACAAATGTTTTTGTTTTTTTTAATCTGGCTGCAGTGTTCTGAACAAGTTTAGTGTCACAGAAATATGTGGCTCATAGTTATTCGGCATGGCAGGTACACACAACGCCACCATACAACCCAAAAAAAGAGGAAGAGTAACATCTCTCAGTGTAAGGCAAGACCTCACAGGCCTCTGGAAAACTATTCAAACAGAAATTACATTTTAGTGTCACAGCCTCATGGGCCTGAGAATGAAATTCGGCATATACAGTATCAAGCGCTCACCGCAGGCAAAACAAATGAATTTTATTGCGGTGCTGATAATGATTGTTGGATCGAGAGACGATTTGAGCAGCAGAAACCTAATGGATGTGTCTCAGAAGTGGAAAAGGTGAACGAGGGAAGAGAGTGGGCATCCGGCTTAAACGATCACAGGGTGGAAGGGTCATGAGCAATCACAGTTATCACATCCTATGATGCAGAAATTGATAATATAGCACATTCACCAAATGAGAAACTGCATTGTAAATGTCTTTTTCTTGGACACTAACCTGTGAGATGGAACATCTCTCTCTTGGCTCGGGTTCTTACTCAATGCCTGTCCCTACTGAATAATGCCGTCTCAGGCTGGAACTTTTGATCTCTGATGGGCAGAGAGGGAATCTAAATGTAAGACTGTTTGATCAAGACATGGTAGTTCCTTGATTGCAGCAGGCGCAATGATCAATCTGATCACATAGAAGTGAAACAAAGAACTATTAGCTTGTGGCATTGTATGATAACATCCACTTCAAAAGACACTACAAGTGGTGTTAAAAAGACACGAGATGTTGATTTACAACATAATTATCATTTTCATAGTGAGTCATCACACTTTATAGCGGTTGAGAACGACTCCGACGTCTCAAGAAAGTGAGCAGACAGGCTTAAGGTCAACTTTCAGCTCTCGTTGTTCCTAATAAATTATATAAATAGTGCACCATAGCAGGTTTTCTCAGTTGGAGTTGACATTATCCACTGACTTAAATCAAAGAAAATTTAATTAGGTAAATTAAATAGCTCAAAAGTATTGAATTCCAATTCAACAGTTGTATCATGTGTAAAGTTAAAATTCAAATCTATAGCTAATTAAGGAGTGCATATTTAAAAGAAAAAACATTTCGAAAAGGTGATCAATACTGTTTGCACTGTCATTCTAATTGCAATTTCAAATCCACTATATTAAGCTTTCCAATGGAAGGTGAACATGAATGTGGGAAAATTAGTCAGAATAAAACTCTTCACAGCCTTTCTCATTATTCATAAAAATTAAAACATTTGCAGGCTAGAAATCCTCAGAATTTGGCCAATAGTCATACTGTCATACGACTGCTGAGAATACCCAAACTTAGTAGGACATAAACAATGACAGATGCAAAACTCTGCAGGATTCCTTGATGACACATATCTACAGCAAGTATACAAAAGCAGCGACTCCCACACACACGGTCTGAGGAGCTAAGGGGAGTCAAATTAGAGTCTATACTCATTTGGAAAGCAAAGATTTAGTACTTTAATATTCTTTAAATTCACATGATGCCTCTGAATTTTGTATTGCTTTTAGTGAGGGAAGACATCAGAAATGCACCCATCTCGTGCACTGTCAACTGTAGCTTTAAAATTGCATGTCAATCAAAACAGAATTTGTTTTGACACATGCATTGTGTTCTTTTTTGAAGCAAATAAATGCAGCAGATAAAGGACAGCCAGATTTAAGTCTGTCACCATACCAAACTGTGCCTCATCAGAAGAACTGTAATTTATGTAAAGGTTACCCCTCAGATCTTTAAAACCATGAAATTTAAAAGCCAGCTCACCATCTTTAATGCACTTTGTAGCCCCAATGGCTCCCTATAAAAATTACTTCATTAAGACAGGAAGTTAATGGTCAAACTACAGCATTTTACTACACTCTAATGGTGGTTTATGCATTTAGCTGTGAATTGCCTGTTCAAAGATGCCATAAATATCATGAGTATTAAGAGAATTGATGGATTTCTGTGAAAAAAATCAGGCTTGGGTTTTATCCCTGTTTTAATATCAGGTACAATGCCTATAAAAATATTCACCCAATATAATTTGGAGTTTTTGACTAGAATTGATTAGAAATATATAAGGTAAATTAAAAATCTGCAGTTGATGTGTGTCGAGTATTTGTTGTATAAAAACACCTCTGTCTGGGAGGTTCAGTCTCTTGTTTATCAATGACCAGACAAAAAAGAAGACTGGATAGGGAGGCCAACAAGCCACCCACGACCACCCTGAAGGAGTTAAAAGCTTCTGTGGCTCGGATGGGCGACTTCTTCAAAAGCTCATAAGAATCTCCTCCATCTCCACTGTGAAGCATGGTGGTATTATGCTCTGGGGTTACTTCTCACCAGCGGGCCATTGAAGGCTTGTAAAGGTGGACAGGAACATGAATGCAGAACAACATTGCCAAATTCCGGAGGATAATGTGACTCAGTCTGCGAGAGAATTATAGCCCCAAGAATACAGCAAAAGTGAAACAAATTTAGTTTATTTTTTTCATACATGTTATTACATGTCTTTGAAATTGTTCAAAGACAGGGATATGACTGTTCTGGAGTGGCCAAGTGAAAGCCCAGATCTCAATCCAATCAGAAGTTTGTGGCTGGATTTGATGAAAAGAGTTGTTCTGGTCAGATCCCCAAACAAACTGACAGAGCTGGAGCTGTGTTGCAAGAAAAATGTATATATCCACACAGAGTTGGTGATTTGGTATGTCTATTAAATACTGACCTGTAGGAGGTGAATATTTATGCATATATAAATACATGTGTGTGTGTGTGTGTGTGTGTGTGTATATATATGTGTGTGTGTGTGTGTGTGTGTGTGTATATACATGTATATATATGCATAAATATAATATATATATATATAATTTAGTATTTATATATACTGTATACTGTATTTTATTATATAAATATTGACACTGATTTCATGTATCAAAGCAATAAGAACAAAGTAAATGTTTTTTTTATAGGCACTGTATTTCAGCATATTGGTAAAAGTGTCAGGATCTGTTAATCTTGGTACAAATGGTGTTCAGTTCCTGTACTGTATATTATCCAAGCTCACAAACTTGTCATCAGAGAGGAGGTTATGGTCCACACTTCTTTTTGAAACATATTTATCACCAGATTATCAATGTGGGCCATTAATCAGATGTCTTCAGTTTCTTAAAGTATACATGATCCATATTTTTATGTTGATGTGTTTTAATAAATTTCCATCAAATGTCTTCATTTAATAATTTCATGCTTGAAGAGGTAGTCACTTTATGTGAGGAGTAATATGATCCCATTGGTTGCAGTTGCTTTTACAATGGTTTGACTAGTTGTGCTCAGTAAGGCCATTGCCACAGTTGGCTTGACGATAACGTGTTTGAATGCATCACATTGTTTATTCTGTATTGAGGTGTTAATGAGCCATAGACAAAAGGCACTACATTTCAGGACAGATGGGATGCTACGATGCCAAATAGCATAAATTGGGATTCAAAGAATTTCATCCACACAGGATTGTGTATCCTCACGCAACAAATATGTAATAGGCTCAACAGATCACAGCTGATAGATCCTTGGTTTGGAGCCTGAGCTAGACTTGAAGGCAATTATAACTACAGTGCCTTTATACCACACAGCAGGAGGACTGAAATAGAGAAGATGAGGGAGGAGTGTTGGTGTAAGCCTTTGTCACTGTCACACATTCTCTGTCAGTCTTGTAGGACTATGGTGAGTGGAAAATGTTCATTTCAATATCCAAACAAGAGATTGAGAGTTTTTGAAAGGAAAGAAAAATATGGCTAACACATCAGTCTATAGTCATTGTGGTCCTGACAAGTGACGTATATCCCTCAGGTGCATACAATACGCAGACCTGTCATGATCCATATCTCATATCTCCTGCCTGTCAAAGCCATTTCCTTCAACTATCCAGCAGGAAGGTCAAAGACATTTCTTAGACATACATGTTTGAAAAACAGGTCCTTAACAGATGCCAGCTAATAGGGGATTTTTGAAGGTCATATACTGTAATATCCTCAGCTGGTAGTAGGAAGAAGCTACCAACTACAGCATTGAAATTAATCATTTCAATATGTGTGTAGTGACGTGCAAACAGGGGCTGATTGTTGTACTATTACTTTGGACAGAGTTGATTCCAGGCTATGCACTGTGCTACGCTAAGCTGCCATAATTGGCTGTAACTGTACCCTTGCATCAAAAAGAGGGTTGTCAAGGTGTTATTAATCTTTTTACCTAGCTTTCTCCCTGATAATAATGAAGCACACCCCCACCTTCTGCTTTAGGTTATGGTTCAGACTTTAATATGAACTATACCTGAATCAGGTTTGGAAACAGAATGGTTTGAACCATTATTTGATGACTATCTGCTTACCAACCACAAAGCATCTTCAGTACAATAAGTCTCTCCTTCACCAGTTTGTCATACTGTATGTCATCAGGTGCATCAGACTCAGAATTGTAATGCTTTTTACTGTCACAAGAGAATAGAGGTTTGTTCTTTGTGGTGAAAAAATTTGGTTTAATTTACACTGTGCATTGAAAGCGGGTAGTTCGCTCAGAGGTAACAGTTGTGCCGTGCGAGCATGTGCCAAGGGATCACTTATGGGCCAGGCTTACAGTAACTACCTCATAATGTATGAGACAGAAAGAGAGAACAGAGCCAGAAACACACACAGTACTTTGGCTGAGTTTCATCTGCTCCAGCTCTGCTTCAGTGATGATCTGCAAGGGATAAACTAGCCAGAGGTACAGACAAGCCCTGTTCTGGGGAGTGTTGTAAATAAATAAAAATACAAAATACCCTGAAGCCCTAAGTAAAATAAAGTAGATGTAAAGTTTGGTCTTGATAATGAACAACACCTTTAATTAATGGTCAAATGGATTGAACTGAAAAATAATAACTACAGTGCCTTGCAAAAGCATTGGCCACCCAAAAACTTGTTGATATTTTGCCACATTTCAGGCTTCAAACTTAAAGATAACAAACTGAAAATATTTTTCAAGAATCAACAACATGTGAGACACAATCGTGAAGTGGAACCAAATTTATTCAACATTTTATATTGTATTTACAAATAAAAAACTGAAAAGTAGGATGTGCAAATGTGAGACCAAATGACACATAGGTGAACTCTGTTTGTCATTGTTGTCATTTAGGTCAGCATTGGATCATTCAGAAGTCATCAGGGAACTTCTGGAGTCGTTCGGCTGAGCTGAGAGAACAGGGGGCCAATATTTTTGCACATCCTACTTTTCAGTTTTTAATTTGTAAACACAATACAAAATGCAGAATAAATTTGGTTCCACTTCATGATTGTGTCTCACATGTTGTTGATTCATGAAAAATATTTTCAGGTTGTTATCTTTAAGTTTGAAGCCTGAAATATGGCAAAATGTCAAAAAGTTCTTGTGGGGGGGCCAATAGTTACGCAAGGCATTGTATACTGTTCAATAACTGACAGTGAAAGTGTGAGTCAGTCAGTCATCTTCAGATTGCCACCGCTGTATCCGAGTCGGAGCCTATCTCGGCGGCATAGGCCGAGAGGCGGGGGACACTCTGGGTACGACGCCAGAGCACCGCGAAGCCACACACAAAGACATATAACCATGCACACACTCATTCCTACGGGCAATTTGGAACGGCCAATCAACCTGAAATGCATGCTTTTGGAGGTGGGAGGAAGCCGGAGAACCCAGAGAGAACCCACGCAGACATGGGGAGAGCATGCGAACTCCGTACAGAGCAGGACTCGAACCCGGGTCCGCCGTGTTGTGAGGCGACAGCGCTAACCACTGCGCCACCGTGCCGCCTGTAAGATATTGTGTTATTTTTAAATACTCACAGTGCTCACAATATGAGATTATTTCAAGATTAGTGATCATTTGAACGATCAAAAGTTGCAGCTCTTGGGCGTGATTCAACAAAGAACTTAAAACAATAAAAACAGCAAAAGTGTAAAAACAACAAACGTGTCCGTAGTAGTATATCAGAAAAATAAAGGTAAATGGAAATACAACTATGTTTGATTTTTTTTTTTTTGCATGAACTAAAATAACTTAATCTGTAAATTAACTGACTGGCAGAAACTAGAGATGGGCATTGTCACTGGCGGCACAATTTCAGTGACTCTGTTTTCCACAGCGATGAACTTTCTTGTCAAGTCAGCAGAGAAGTTGCGTCGAGGTGCAGTACTTGCAAGTGGTGTCCAGATGCTGCCCATCAGAGCATTTATGGACGACCTCATCATCACAGCAAGGTCAGTGCCAGAAGGAAGATGGATTTTGGAGGATTTGATTGTGCTCACCAATTAGGTGAGGATGGAGTTCAGACCGACAAAATCCAGAAGCCTAGTATTGAAGAAGGGATGAGACCAGGACCGATTGCGGTTCACGATAGGGGAGATTGTCATCCCAACTGTCCAAAACAAACCTGTGAAGTGCTTGCGGAAGTGGTATAGAGCTGACCTCAACGACAGGCAAAGTGCAAAGGAGATGTTTATCCAAAAAGAAACCTGGATGATATCTCTGGAGAAGAGCAGCCTACCAGGCAAGTATAAGGCCTGGGTTACCAACATGGGGTGCTACCAGACTGCTCTGGTCTCTCCTCATTTATGATATACCTGTCTCCACAGTTGAGGGGCTAGAAAGGAAGCTAAACACCTACTTAAGGAGATGGCTGGGTGTCCCAAGAAGCTTCTGCGCCATTGGCCTGCACAGCACAGGCAGCAAGCTGCAGCTGCCAATAACATTTGTGGTGGAAGAGTACAAAGTGACAAAAACACGCCAGGCCATGATGCTGCGAGACATCGAAGTTTAGAGTACGCGAGGCAGGCACTGTTTTCAGGACAGGCCGAAAGTGGTCAGCCAGCGGAGCACTGAAGGAGGCAGAAGATTGTCTGTATCATGCTGATATCGTTGGGTCAGTAGCCTAGGTAAGGTTTGGTCTGGATTGTTCCACCAGAACAAGCTGGAACAAAGCCGACCCAAAGGAGCTGCGAGGCATGGTGCAGAGAGATCCAAAAGATCGAGGAGGAAAACCAGCATGCCAAGGCTGTAGCCATGAACAAACAAGGCAGCTGGACAAGATGAGAGAGTGTGAGAGAGAGGGCTTTAACCTGGCAGGACATCTGGATGGACATCGGATCATGTTTCTGTTGTGTTCTGTACATGACGTCCTGCCTACTCCATCAAATCCCCACACTTGGGGTCTGGTAGAGAGCCCCAGCTGCACACTCTGTAGAAGGTCAGCTAACTTTGAGCATGTTCTCTCCTCATGTCACTCCAGCCAAGCAGACGGCAAGTTCTGGTGGTGACACGACTAGATCTTAACCCAGTTGGCAGAGGGTGTTGAGCTGTCAAGGAAAAGGGCAAAAAAGCTTTCTGATGGCCCCCGCTTCATCCAACTCATTAGGGTAGGAGAAAGCGCAGTATGAGGAGGGAGGAGCAAAGGGGTCCCTGCCACGGCAAGCGACTGGGAGATGCAGGCCGACCTGAAGAAGCAGCTCAAATTCCCAGAGGAGATAGCTCACACTAGCTTGAGATGGAATATTGTCTTGTGGTCTAAAGGTACCAAACAGGTGGTGCTTATCGAATTAACGGTGCCCTGGGAAGAGTAGAGGAAGCATATGAGCGCAAGCTCAAGAAAGATCAAGACCTCATCCTTGAGAACCAGCAAAACAGATGGAGTGCCTGGAACCTGCCAGTGGAGGTGGGCTGCAGGGGCTTTGCTAGCCCTCAGACTGCTGGGGATTGAAGGAATGGCTAGGAAGCGGCTGGTAGCCAACATCACTAAGCAGGCAGAGGAAGCTTCACGGTGGATCTGGATCCAAAGAGAGGTGCGGTGGAGAGAGCCGAAGTACTGAAGAACTGAAGACAAAGAGTTGGGGGGTGTTCAGCGGGGGTAGAGCCAGGACGCTGGATTCTGCTGTTGAGCCCCTCTGAGGTGTCATGAGCTTAAATCAATGAAACATTAGTTAAGGGGGTGCCCATTTGATAACCTGCTGAAACCACCCAACTCCTGTCAAGTTGAGGTATGTGGTCAAGCTTAGCCGTGGCTCAGGGAGGAGAACGCCCCAGCCACGCAAAGTCCCGTGCCTTGAGGGAAGGAGAGATGTGAGAGCAATGCTGCTTGCTCACAGTATGGCGCAGGAACGTGTACCTGCAAGGGTGGGCCAGTTGCGATACCCTTATCATATTTTGCAGATATAAATAGGTTCTAAAAAGCTGCCAAGAACATGAGACATTAAAAATGCAATGAGATAAAAATAAAATATGATTATTAATGATTTAAAATGCTTACTATAAGGATTGGGGGGGGGGGGTCCAGCTGAAGTACAAGAAATAAAGACTGAACTCGAGGAGAAAATAGCTTTAACACAAAAGAAAATCTTTGTACGCAGCACATTAATTTTTGCTTGTCAAGGAATCCTGATACTTGTCCAGAAATAAGATGCCTAAAAGACATTGTAGAAGATTAGAAAATAGCTGTAAAAATAAGGTATCATAATCAAGGCCATTGTTCAAAATCTAAGATTTACAATCTTGGCAGACTTTGTGGTGTTGGAATGATTAATGTATATTACCATTACTGAACTGTCCACAAGACAAGTATAAACATAACAGAAACAGAAGAAAATATCATGAGCAGGATTACAACTAATGATTCTTTTCATTTGTGATTCAGCTACTGATACATCAATCACAGTTGTTTAGCACATGAAACACTTTTTAAAGATTGTGATAAAATACAGCACAATGTATTCAACACCAGACTGATTTAAATTTTCAGATGTAATTCAAAACTGAACCTTCAGTCTAATATCATCTGTAAACAGTAAATTTTATCATTTCAAACACTAGGATCAAAGACCCTTCATCATTTTTATTTAAAACATACCTGAAACAAGTAATCCACCAGTAGTTGTAACTAATTACCGGTAGTAAATTATGACCAGATGCCAGTGGAAGAAGGGGTCCATCCACGCAGAACTCAGGGAAAGATAGTGAGACCCACGAGAAGCCCAGAAGATTTTTTTAAAGAATTTACCTTTATTGTGTTTCCAACCTTGTTCTAATTTTACCGTTATGACTTTATGTCACTTTTGCCATCTGTTTATGTCTGCCTAGTTTTTTGTTTTTTTTCTGTAAACACCTATAACATTCAAGCATACAAGCCCCTCTGCCTGATGATAAGCAAACATATGTTCATCAAGGAGCAGTCAGGTTTTGCAGTAGGGGAAGAGACAGTGTGTTAAACGCCATATTTTACTCCCTGCAGTCGTCCATATCATCCCAACAGACTTCCTTCTGTAAAGCGACTGCACAATCCTTCTCATGACAAACAGTTTAACTACAGGTAGACCACAGTAGGAAAAGTAAAGGCTCAATTAATAACTACGTGGACTCTGGCCGATTAATCAGGCTGTCAGTGTAACCACTAGCTAAATAACAAGGCTCTGGAACAACTGAGACTAATGAGGGTACGGCCCTCATTAATGCTGTAAATTACACCTTCATGTTTCGTCTTGTGGCCTGTCAAAGTAGTGGATAAGATAAACATCTTTTGCTGTGTGAAAACTTCATAGGAGAGCCAAAGCAGAATTTCAAAGAAATAAAAGTACCCTGGAACAAAAGCAACAGTTCAGTGTGAGTAACAAAAAATTGAATTCTCATTACAGAAAACTACTTATATTCTTACCTTCAAAATTATTAGCTGGTAGCCTCGCTATTCTTGTTAATAACATGAGTTTTTGTCACCTAGCACAACTGGCACATATTAAGTCTCAGATTTCAGACACCATTGTGGTTGTTATCAAGTGTTTGCCAGGCCTGGCCTGTCTTTGTCATTTCACTGTTATGTAATTGTCAAGAGCACGATAAAGGCTAAGGATGCTGTTAGGACTGTTTGAGCTCAAGTATAACTTAGCATAACAGTTGTGAACTTGAGTTTTGTAAACTTGTAAATGAATATTTCTTCACTAAGGGAAAATTATTCTTATATATCAAATCAAAAATAATTTGTATATTTTTGTAGAATCTTACATTTTGATTTTAACAGGGTAGCTTTTTTCTGTTATGATTAGGTAAACACAGAAAATGAAAGACCATGCTGTGCTTTGGGACCCTGGATAAGTACAAAGTGGTCCAACTCGAGTCCAGTTTTATCTTCTTAGAAAAATGAGATTCAAAGTCATTCCAAAGGATTTTAGCTATGAAAAAACACTGTTACCTCCATATACATATACATACAGTATATGTGGAAGACATATAAGTGTATTCTGTAACATATCTAAACCCACCAATCATATATTTTTATTGAAAACCCATAACCTGGTGATGATAAAATCCTCTTCTTTTCATTTCGGCTTGTCCAATTAGGGGTTGCCAGTGTGTCATCCTTTTCCATGTCAAGCTATCTTCTCTCTAACACCAACTGCCCTCATGTCTTCCCTTACTACATCCATTCACCTTTTCTTTGGTCTTCCTCTTGCCCTCTTGCTTGGTAGTTCCATCCTCAACACCCGTTCACCAATATACTCACAATCTCTCCGTGTCCAAACCATTGAAGTCTGCTCTATATATTTTTATTCAAAACATCACACCTTGGTTGTTCCTCTGATGAAGTCATTTCTGATCCCATCCAACCTGGTAACCCATACAGAGAATGTCAACATCTTCATTCCCGCCACCTCCAGCTCAGCCTCCTGTCTTCTTTTCAGTAGCACTGTCTCTATTCCATACATCATGGCTAGCCTCACCATTGTCTTATAAACTTTGCCCTTCATTCTAGCAGAGACTCTTTTGTCACATAAGACACCTGACACTTTCCTCCACATGTTCTAGCCTGCTTGGATCTGTTTCTTCACGTCCTTACCACACTCACTTGACCACAATCATTTAAAGCCTCACTCCTCCTTGTCCACTCCTCTGATTTATGGAAAACTGCGAGGAAAAATCTATGATCCCAAAATCTAGGAGACATTTCGAGCATCGAGCAATTACCTATTATTAATTCGGTAATGGGCAGATCTGAGCATAGTCATGTCTTATTGGCCCACATTTCAAATTTGAAAAGTTTGGCATCATGTCCAGATCATGTGTGCGTTAATGTGTTTGTCCAACTTTAACATTTCAGAAGGGCAGGCCAGTATTGACCTGTGCAGTCAAGAGCTACGTAGAGTGAGAGGAATGGAAATGTCATTTTATACAAGTCAGTGAGCCAGATAACATGAGCAAAGTGTGATTTCAAAAACCAATGAAAGCAACATACAACTTAAACAGAGCCTTGGCTGTCTTGCAGATAAGGCCATTGCTCAGAAATTGGCCTAAATTGAAGCTAGACTGATGATCTCTCTTGACGCAGAGAAAATCAATGTTAGAAAATATGAGAGCCGGTGTTAAGCCTCAGAGATAAACAGATGTGACTGTGTCTATTTGTTTGTGGACATATTAATCAGCCCTGGTAGTACATCAAGTCAGAGAATTAATTTCAACCCAGCCGATGGGAGATTAGTGAAATAGACCGGTCTACAACTCAGATGTAAGAGGTATTAAAAATTTACTGTTTTCAGGGTTTTGCATATAACAATTAAAGAACAATGTCTGTCTTTAAGCTGCCCAGTTGTATCCACAAACAATTCAGTTCTTCTTCCAGTACGTCAAGTCTCTTAAAAACAATTCAGAGCACACTTATCCAGAGCTCTCCTTTCCGATTAGTGTGAAGGTCAGTACTGTCAGAGGGAAACAAATGAAACACAAAATTTAATGAGGATCTCCGCCACATTGAGTCACTCACTTTATGTCTGACAGGAATTTCCTACTGTGATCAAATCAAATTAGTGCAAAAAGCCACTTCCACACATGCATTGATAGGTTGAGTTAATAGATGGGAAGACGTACTTTGGCTTACACCTCCTTATGTCTCAGGTCCTATTATCATTCAACCGTGCCATCAAAGAAACTCCCTTTATGCAGTCTAAAAGATAAGACTACAAAAAAGAGGCAAACTGAAAATCCGACCCATGATAACTACCCCCATGCCTGTTTCTGCTGTTTCTGAGAGGAGATGATTTATTATTATATTCCCAATGCAGGATGGGATGTTTCTGCACCAAGAGGTTTTGAGACTATTCCAGCATCATATTATCACCAAAGTCCTCATTTGCCTCACTGTCTGCTGTTCTCTGACAAAGAATTAGGAGATCTAGGTTTTTTCTGGTTCCAGTGGTGAAAATGGGATTTTGATATGATTGGTTCTCCATCTATGGTCAGCTTGAAGCGTATGAGCTGACTGTTTGGTTTTTTTATATAGATTTTTACAGATTGAATCTTCAGGCATTTTTCCTTTGAGACAACTTTAAAATAATCTAGCTGCTATGTCAACATTCTCAGTGCATGTGAAGAGTAAAGGCACTGGGATGTCAAAACATTGCAAATGCAAGAGAGAGATTAATATCAGTTCTCTTGAGAGATTTCCTCATGACTGACAGTTTTGAACTGCAGAGAAAATGTTGGGTCTAGACAGAAATATCACTGTTACTGTGAATTGCTGTCATTTTAAGTGATCACTAACAAAACTTCCCATGTCTCCCCCATGTCCCCCATGTACCTCAGTAATGAGGGTAGTTAGTTTGCGTAGAAGTCTGGGACAGTGCTGAAAGAGTAGCAGACTGGGGTGGTGGTTCCTCTTTTCAAAAAGGGGGACCACAGAGTGTGTGCCAACTACAGGGGCATCTCCTAAGTGCTGGAAAGGAGTGTCTGGCCGATTGTCGAAACTCTGATTGAGGAGGAACAATGTGGGTTCTGTCCTTGTCCTGGAACAATGGACCTGCCCTTTACCCTCGTAGGGATCCTAGAGGGGTTCGAGAGTATGCCCATCGAGTCTATGTGTGTTTTGTGGACTTGGAGAAGGTGTACGATTGTGTCCCCAGGGACTTACTGTGGGAGGTACTGCGGGAGTATGGGGTGAGGGGGGCTCTCCTTAGGGCCATCCAATCCCTTTATGCCCAAAGTGAGAGCTGCATTCGGGTTCTCGGCAGTAAGTCGGACTTGTTCTAAGTGGCTGTTGGCCAGGGCTGTGCCTTATCACCAATTCTGTTCGTAATTTTCATGGATAGGATATCGAGGCGTAGTTGTGACCTGCAGCGCTCACCGGTCCGGTTTGCAGCTGAGTGTGAAGTGGCGGAGATGAGGATCAGCACCTCCAAATCTGAGGCCATGGTCCTCAGCAGGAAACCGGTGGAATGCCTTCTCCGAGTGGGGAATGAGGTCCTTCCACAAGTGAAAGAGTTTAAGTATCTTGGGGTCTTGTTCACGAGTGAGGGAACGATGGAACGTGAGATTGGATGGAGAATTTAGGCAGCAGGAGCGGTATTGCAGTCGCTTTACCACACTGTTGCCACAAAGAGGGAGCTAAGCCGAAAAGAAAAGCTCTCCATCCACCGTTCTATCTACGTTCCTACCCTACCTATGGTCATGAGTGATGGGTCATGACCGAAAGAACTGGATCGCCGATACAAGCGGTGGAAATGGGCTTTCTCAGAGGGATAGCTGGTGTCTCCCTTAGAGATAGGGTGAGAAACTCTGCTCTTCGCGAGGGGCTCAGAGTAGAGCCGCTGCTCCTTCGTGTCGAAAGGAGTCAGCTGGGGTGGTTTGGGCATCCAGTGCCGATGCCTCTGGTGCGCTTCTCTATGGAGGTGCTTCTGTCACGACCAGCTGGGAGGAGACCTTAGGACAGACCCAGGACCAGGTGGAGGGATTATATCTCAACACTGGCCTGGGAACGCTTTGGGATCCCCCAGTCAGAGCTGGTGGATGTGGCCGGGGAAAGGGAAGTTTTGGGCTCCCTGCTGAAGCTGCTGCCCCCGCGACCTGACTCTGGATAAGGGGTGGAAGATGGATGGATTGACCAACAAAACTTTTTAGACATGTTATCTGTATGATTAACAACAAAATGCCATGATCTAAAGTACAGTGTATCCTATAAACAGGGCAGCTCATTTCAAGAGCGTATGGTCTTGTCACAAAAATGACTTCTTCTGTCATGATTAATGCATAAGAATGATTAGTTCTTAGAAACTATGATTCTCCAGAGATTTCTTAATTACATCATCAGGTATCCAATGAAGATAAACACTTTTATTTACGTCCAAATTTAACCATTTAGCTTAAAGTAAAGGATGAAAAACATACTCACTGGTTGTTAATGGTCCATTGAAATGGATTCCTGATTACTCTGGCAACTTTTCTCTTGAGACATTATGACAATCAAATTTGGTTCTGAGATATCTGCATATCTTCAAGATGGGGAGCCATCATTAGAGCCACCAACTCCCAAATTGTCACCGAATTGTGAAAAATGGTCACAGTCTCCCCATCTGTTTCTGAGTTGTGGTGTTCAATAAAATCCAGACAATATTTTTGTATTTGCAGTTATTTTTCTTCAGTCTGAAACTGACTATATATTTTTTAAACCTCTTGTTATAATTAGTGTAACATTTCTCTTTGGATGTGACTGAAAGACGTTTCTGTGAGAAAAAAGTGAATTCAACATTTTCTATAATAGTCTAAGTGCATGTTTGTGTAAAATTTGGAATGTTTTGGGACACACACCAAATAAGCAAGGCTTACTGTGATAAACAAAAAAAAATATAACACCACCAGCACAGAGGAATACATTTTTTAACACCAATATATGAAATATAATGGTTTAGAAAACATCAAATATTCCCTTATGCCTATTTTCATCGATACATTGTGTTCAGTGATAACTAGCAAATGATAGCATGCCACTGAGATAGTAACTCTGGTAAATGTGACACTTGATGAACATCAACATGTCAGTGTTGGCACCCCTTTGATAACATGTCAAATAATGTATGGTGGAATATTTGCCAGAGACACATTTTAGACAAATTTTGAGTGCAAGTTTGGGTAGCTTGTGCAACTTCATATTGTGTCCGTTCACAGTTATATACATGTGAAATACTCATAACGTAATCATCAATCATCTGCTTTTTGGGTTAGCCCTCCCTCACAAGCTCAACCAAAAAGTGGGATTAAACTGTGATATTTTACTTAGGAAATATGAGTTACTCACCAAACAACTTCATGTCAATGAAAATATCCTGTTAAATCATATTAATGCTTAAATATAGAATGTTTTCATAGCAAATTACACATTTTAGTGGAAATCGGTGATGCTGTTTATGTGGACAATGTGTGTATGGGGAGGTCATTAGAGCAAGAGGGGTAATTCCACTAAATAGCTTCTGGCAAAATCTGTTCATTTCCTCTTTCTAACAGCCCTGCAGTGCCAGTAGAAAGCTGGGTTCTCATTGGATTAACCCTCCAAAAACACAATTCACTTGACTGAACAGCAACATGACAAAAGTTTGCAAACCGAGAAAAAAAACAACACAGAGAAATTTAATTAAGCTTTAGCTGGAAGCAACTGATAGGTTTATGGAAATTAAAGTTTTATGTAAATCAGTTGTCTGCCTGGCCCTGTGCCAGATCACAAGAGGCTGCACCACTTTGAATTCAAATCAGCTACATCAGAAAACTCGGCCTGCCTCGATTTTTTTCTGCTTAACAAGGCTAAAAAAATCATTACATGAAAGCTAAACACTGCAAAGGATATTATACAGGAGATCTCACATTATTTTCTCACCCTTCACTTCTCACCTAATGCTGTAAAAATGTTTTTTTTAAAATTAATTACCCAGCTCAGGGATTATTTAACTACGTTACTGCCACAGCTCTGCTTCTGCAGTAAGTTTTTTTTTCTTCTCATAATTCTAAACACACGCACGCACGCACGCACACACACACACACACATGCAGACTTTAGTGTTACAGCAATATCAATAGTTTCTTTATTTATACAGTTCAGTAAAAAAAAGTGAAACCATAGATCCTGCTGCAGCTCCATGCTGTTTCGGTTACAGAGTACACTGACATCTGGTGGATATCAACTGTCTCACACAGATACTTTACAAAATCTAACATAAGTCTTAACCTAAAATTAGCTGCTTGTGAGGCATCGCCTTCAATTTTTGCTGATCCAGCAGATGCACCTCTGTAATGGCACTTATGGGCACACTATAAATACAAATCATTCTAATGTATAACATTTGCATTGTTAACCTGTGCACTGTTATTCTGGCAAAAAAAAAAGACACAAGTGAGTAATAATACTTTATACAGTATTATTACTAATCAATATACAGTAACAGAGATCAGTTAAAATATATTAAAATACAAACATGATAATTAAAAATATTTCCATAACAATAAAATCACCTTCACTTGTCAGATCAAATTCAAATGTAAGAGTAAGAAAGACGCCTTTTAGGGTCCAAGGCACAGATAAAGTAAGAGTTAAGTATTGACACCCACTAAGCAGATGCTACCTCGAGACGGTGGAGCTGGTGTGTGATTGGCCGGAGGATGTAGTGGCAGCACTGAGCTGAGAGAATCCACTATGACTAGACTCCAGGCTGGTCATGGATCCTCTACAAATAACAATGGCAGAAAAGAAGTGTGAATTCTGACATGAGTCTAGATATTAATCCACTTTAAAAAGAGACATGTTTGCAGTATAACAGATAGAAAAATGTACAATTCTGATAAAAAATTCTGTAAAACAAGTAGCAATAACTCAGAGAAAATTATCACAGCATTGGTTATTCAATAAACCCACACACTGTAGGTCCAGTATATTATAAAGAAAATATGACCTGAAAAGAGGAAAAAGAATCTGAGTAGAATAAATAGACTGACCTGAAGTCGTGAGAAGCCAGCACCTCTGTGTAGTACATAATCTTACACTTGTGGGAGGAGACCTGCAGCGAGGCCAGCACATCATCAACGCGGGGCAGGCTGGAGGTGGAGCAGGCCGGGTAGCTGTGGAAACGCCACTGGAGGATGTAAAAGCCTGGCCAGCGGGTTATGTGGGAACCCTGTTTGACGAGTGGAGAGCAGCAGGATCTATGTTACAGCAGAATGTCCAAGGAAAAACTAGGTTTAGTCTGCCACATTCTCTCTGACCTGTACACTCTCTCCCTCCCTGCAGGTGAGGGCCTTCTCCACCATGCTATAGTCCTTTCCAAGCAACCAGTTCCTGTCTATCAGCTGAGTATTAACGAGCCCAAGAGAAGTGATTCCATGGGCTCCCAGGGTGTCTTTCTTAGGAGGCTGTGGGGCCCTCTTGGAATGATAAATGCTGAAAATTACATCTCCTTTAGATACGTCAAAGTCCCAGGTGATGACAGAGGAGGCTTCCGTGATCTCCATCAGTATCTGCAGGAGGACATAGGAATAATGGAGATGAGGAAAGGCAGACAACAGGCCATTGATTATACAATGCACCTTCATTCCTTGCGGTAAATGCGTTCCAGGAACCACATGTGATTAACAAATTATTTAACAAACTATTTATCTTATTATTTACGGTAATCTAAACCTTTATGAACCCTCCTCATACTGATATTAGACCACCTTCTATCTGTATTACCTTTCCGCACACTCTCAATGACTGTTTAAATCATTTTTGTGTCTCACGCAAGTCAGAGACTCATGGAACACAGCGCGCTTCCGGATGCCGTCAGCCAATACAATGCGCGTAGGGTATCAAGTGACTGCCAACCAAAACTCCGCGTTGAGGTGAAGTCGCAAGCATCAATGCAGGGATGCGAGAGGGTGCACTGTATTCCTTTTACACTGCAAGCCTGATATTCACATTTCTTCCAGTGGGTGGCAGCGTAATCCACAGTTTAAAACTTAAATCTTTAACATTTACTTATTGTACAAAGAATATAGCCTTGCTTATGCATACATGGGGATGATTTAAAAGGGGAAGCTGTACCTCATATGGGGCACCTTTGAAAATACTGGCACTTTTATAGATAGAGTCAGTCAACAGGTGGTTCTCCTCACTCTCCAGCTCTTCTGCTGTCCTGTACAGAGATTTGGGGACCATACCTCCATCAGGTATGTCACACTAGAAAGGTAAGAAGATGAAAAACAGTTGTTTTAACATCCTATATGATGAAATGTTTGGTACACAGGATCTGACAATGACATTCCAAGGTTGGTATCCTAAACTAATCCTAACCATGCAGCCTCCTCCCAAGAAGTCAGGGATTAACTCTTTGTCAATGTAGTCCACTAGTCCTCCAGGGCCCTGGTAGTTATTTCCAGCATAAACAAGGAACTTCTTTCGGGTGTTTTCGTCAATCAAGGGGCTGACCTGAAAGAAAAAAAACAAACCTGGTGAGAATCAAAGGTAAACTGAAAACAACTTGCATGTGTGTGTTTGTGTGTGTGTATGTGTGTTCCCGCCTGTATGTATGTGTGTTTATATCGAGTGAAAAAAGAATTTACTTACTGGGGATTAACAAAATTCACAATTTAAAAAAAAATTACCATAATATAAGCAGAGTGTTTCTTATAATGTATTGTTTATTTGTTGATTGTTGTCATTTTCACATATCTAAGCAGAAAGTGCTGCAGATCAAACATGTTTTTGTATTTTTGTGTGTGATTTCATATACTGTTGTACTTGTTTTGATCATCTTGATTGCTTTGCTGAATGCTTCCACTCTCTTATGAACTACACCAAAGTATATTGCTGTGAGTATGATCTAATCTCTTCAACAAGTATCTGCATATTTCATGGCTCTAATTGTCATCCACCTCTCTGTTTATAATTTGCTAATACTCACAATATTGCAGCCAGTCATTAAAATTCTTCTGCCACATCAGTGTCTGTACTGTATGTGATACAATCTTCCACAATCAGATGATTGATCAATGTCACATTTACGTCAGATTTGTAAGATGTATTCTCACCAGGGTCCAGAGCACTGGGAACACTCTGGGCGCCCTCAGTATGAGGAGTCGATCCAGAGTCTCAGGATAGTTGGCCTCCACCACTTCGATGATTCTCAGGAGAGCCTTCACACCTGGCCTCCACAGGTGACGCATATTGAGACCCTCTAAATCCACCACGCAGGTCCAGCAGCTGGTGCATTGACACGACACATTGTATGGTTATGGGATTTCGCCAAACACAAATTCCCACTCATCTCTATTACTCTAAACCCATTTTTCCCCTCCCATGTAGGGCAGTGTGTCCCGTTTAGTTGAGTGACCTGTACTTGGGGGTCCACACTGACAGTACGAACTAGACTGAGGAAAGCACTGAAGCCCTCTACAAAAAGTGAAAAAGCGGTCTCTTTTTAATTTTAATCTATCTACTCTTATCTCACTTTTTACTTATTTTTCACTGACAGTAATAACCCCCTTCAGGGATTATTAAAGGATTCTGATTCTAATTATTGGTTTGCCAAAGTATAAATGCTAATTATCTTAACCATATTGGAATTTATCTACTGGTGACGTGACAAGTAGCATCCCACTTTGTAAAAAACCCCAAAACAAAACATGTCAGCCACTACCTCTTATAACTGTGTTATAGGTAAGTCAAAATGTGAAGGGGAAATGACTGGTATGGTTGGAAAGAGTAACTGTGATTAATTAGGCCAAAATATTCAAGTCTGCGAGCCAAACAGACACTGGTAGTGGTGTGAATTCAAGTACATAATCAACATTAAAGTACCATACCTAATGGGGCGACCGAAGACTTTCGTGTTTTCTTGACAACGCTGCAGTCCTTCCTCATTGATCAACAGGACCTGAGTTAGAGAAGAATCATTCATTCTGCCCTGAGATATTCCAAATGGGAATCGTTTGTTTATTACGAGTATGTTAATGTCACCTGTCTCAGAAGCACTTCTTCTCCCAAAGCTCTCACCAAGCCCTTTGTGTCCATTTGTCCAATGCGCAAGACATACAGAGGACGCCCATCTAAACTCACCACACACACACACACACACACATACATGAACAGATTCACAGATTGTGAGCATAATGAACACAGAGAGGACTGAATCATTTTACAAACCCTCTTTTTACATAAATTACATAAATTTGGCATTTACTGCTCCAAAAGACATTAATTTAGCATGTAAAGATTCAAATGTTACTTCGTCTGTTTTTCTTCTGACACTAACGTGATGAATCAGCTGCTTCTCTTTAAAGCAATGACTCATTTACATGGGAGCTGCGACAGATGGTGCTCAGACTTTACAGTCAATAATTAACAGGCTGTTACAACCCCTGTGGACTTAAATACAGAAGACTGAACTGTCGCCGCCTCTTTATGTTCACATTCACTGATGTATTTTTAACCTTCACTGTAAGAAACCACTCGAACAGTTAAGGTCGGATGTAAAGTGAGAATGCAATGAGCTCAAGGTGGATTAGATCGGTGCTGTCTACACATTACACAGTACCTCTGTCGTGGTGGTGCCAGCCTCCAGTGTGGTAGTCCTTAAGCAACTGGGGGCGTTCCCATGTGTCCAACAGAATATCTACCTGGTGTTGTTTCCTCCAGGTGAGTGACTGGCACAAGAACTCTCTGGCCTTATCGAGGTTGAAATCTCTGGCTCTAAGAAAACGCAGCACATGCTGATCCTTTGGAATCTGTGAAAAAACAAACATGGGTTGAACCTCCGAGGCAAACATCTGACTTAAAAATATTTGCAAATGTTTCATCTGTAAAGGAACTGGGTGTTTGTTGGCTGAAGTTTACATTGAATAAGAGCAGCAAAACTTGAAGATATTACTGAGGAAAAACTGAGGAGAAATCTATACTTGTGTGCTTAAATGTAAATATGCACTTTATGTAACTGCACAAACTCTTCTGCAGTGAAAGAAAACAGTGCCCATGTTTATGTGACCTTGCCCTTGTGGTTTTCTTGGAGCCACTGACGCAGGCGAATCAGACAGCTCTCTTGCAGAGGCGTTAAATCACCAAGGTAACGTCTAATGTAGTCAGCATCCAGCTTGTCTGCAGGCCGTAACATGTAAACATGCACATAATGAATATTTTAAGACAAACCATTCACTTCATAAACACAGTAAGAGCTGATCACGACAATGAGTTTTCAACGGCTGCAAAAATGATCAAATAAGTCATTTTGGTAAGCTTTCTTCTTTGTCATCCTTTTTATAATGTCAACATTTATACAGTTCTATAATATTTCTACAAAACAGGACAAAACAGGTATTAAAAATAATGAGAGATTATGTCCTTGGTTCATCAGTGGTTGCGCTTCTACAAATTATTGTCACTAGACAGCGATCACTGACCATCTGGAGAGCCGACCACCATCTCCGGGGGAGAGGCGGAGTCTTTGCTGGCCGACCCACTCCTAGCAGCCTTCCCTGGAATTGCTCTGGGAGCAGTGGGGGGCATCTGCTTCGGCCTGGAAGTGCCAGAGGTGACAGGTGGAGTCCAGCGAGGTATGTAAGTTACACCTTCGTCCTCCAGCTCTCTGAGGTAGTACTCAATAATTTCTTTGCCCTAAAACACAAGAAGGAGATAACACAGGTTAACATTAATGCAGATTCATATGAAGTAAAAAAGGGTCGTGCTCAACAGGATGCAACCCTAATGAATAATTCAGTTCAAAGTTGCAAAACCTTCTTGATGCTGCTAGCATACTGCTTCATTGCGATCTTCTCTGCTGTACTTTCGAAGCCAAAAAAAGACTTTATATCCAGACTTGCCGTCTGTTCAAAGCAGGTCCATTCCTCATTCTCTGGATGAACCTGTGGAAGTTTTTAGAAAAAAAAACAATACTAACAAGTTAGTTGGCCAGAACACAGGTCAGGCAGGTGTAAACTGAGGTGAGGGGTGAGCAGAGGTGGAGGTTGTGTTGTGGAAAATCAGGAAAACATTTTAGTGGGTTATTATAGATCACATCTGTCAACCTTTAACAACACCTGTTTCAGCACACTGAAAGAAGATGACTACGGCCTCTACTTTCTAACTAACGCAGCCGCCATGGCTCCCATTCTTTATGCATCAATTGCACACAGAATCTATGCATCACACACATCTCCATACATCATATTGAGATGTGTGTAATCTAAAGGTCAGGTGCATTGTTGATGCATAGCTCAATTTTTTGAAATACAAATAGCTTTTCACCTTATCAATGAAATATACTGGTTCATGTTCTCACATGGAAAAAAAAAATCAAAATACGAGTGGACGATATTGGGGTCACAGGGTTCACTTACCAGTGTGTGCACACGTACACATGCATGCATGCATGCACTCACACACGCACACAGAGTCTCAAAGCAACATGAGTGGGCATGGATGAATTACAGGGAATGAGAGATGACACTGGTTTAACTCATGTTACACTTAAACTTCTTCCCTGGAGTCTCTGTGCTCTATGTCCTCACGGGTTTTTCTCAGGTTCACCCCTCATCCACCCATCCGCTATGGACCTGCTCTTCTCATCCCACCAGTATCACCCCTAACCTAATCATCGGCTGGGGTCCGGCTTCCTTTTTTTTCCCTCTGCGCCACCATACTGATCCACCCCTCATCCACCCATCCACTGTGGACCATCTGCTGTGGACCATCTGCTGTGGACCTGCACCTCCCATCCACCAGGATCACCCCTCACCTAACCATCGGCTGGGGACCTGCTGCCTCGCTTCCTTCATGTCATCATACTGTTCCACCCCTCATCCGCCCATCCGCTGTGGACCTTCCTCTGTGGACCTGCACCTCCAAGCCCACCAGTAACACCCCCATCTATCCATGTGCTGTGGACCTTCTCCTCCAAGCCCACCAGTAACACCCCTCATCTATCCATCAGCTGGGGTCCTGCTTCCTTTCTTCCTCCGTGCCGCCATACAGTCATCCACGCAGCTGTAATTGTGCCTTGACTTTAGCAATGGGAAACATAACCTTAACCGCATTGACACTGACTCTATCTAGTCTATCTGCCACTCTCTCTCTGTCTCTCTTCCTCTTTCTCTGTCCTTATCTTCCCTTGATTTCTTTTCCACCCAACCGGTCAAGGCGGATGGCCACCCAAAAGAGTCTGGGTCCTGCCCGGAGGTTCTTCCTCATCGAGGGAGTTTTTCCCCGCCACTGTCGCTTATGCTTGCTCTGGAGGGTTCAGTTGGGTTTCTCTGTCTGTTAAAGTGCTTTGAAATGTCTGTTGCCATGATTAAGCGCTATATAAATAAAACTTGATTGATTGATAAACTTGATTGAAATGCACAATGACGACTTGTGCCTGAAAACAACACCTCTGCATTTTGTACCTTTCTATAGAACCCAAGACTGAACTGTCTATCTAGCATGATGGAGATGAGCAAACCCTCCTATATTAAATTGTACCATAGATTTAGATCACATGCTTTATATTACATTAATAATTCATGCACATGATAGAATACAAGACTTTAAAAATGATGCACACACAGCAGGAGGGATGTTGTTAATGACTGGCTTGCAGAAATGCTAACACAAATACAATAAAAGAAAAAGTAATAAAGCTTTTATAGATGCTGTATGCTGACACTCACCGTATAATTGCAGCACTCACGGACAATGACTCTGCTGGAAAAGGTCTCGTTGTGGACCTCAATGTGGAGCTTTCTGTCCCTGCGATTCAGAGTGTTCTTTTGGATAAAGTAGAGGTAGTCCACACCAGCAATCTGAAGGGGGAAAATTAAAGGGAGAAAAATGTAGAAAAATCTATAGTTCAAAGCAAATGATTTTCACAGTCATTCATTCTAATAGAACATTGATAGAACATTGATAGAACTGAATAGAAATACATTTCCACACATTCCTGACAAATATTCTTCATTTGTTATTCAAAAACTAGTGATCTGAGTACTTTCATTAAATCTGTGATTGTGTGTTCTAAACAGATGCGTGAAAAGTTACCCGTTTGAGGAGTCGTGGGGCATCCAAGTCAATCATGCAGCGCCTCTCAGTAACCAGCGTGGATCCATCAGTGCTTTGGTTCTCGCTGATGACCTCACTGTCTACAAACACTGGAATCAGGGGGCACTTAGGAAACCTCCTCATGTAGGCCTGAGAGAGGGAAACAATAACGCCTCAAAAATTGTTGAAATTTGTTAAAATTAGAAAAAGAATTTCTGTTTTTTTTTGGTTTTTGATATTAGTTTTATTCCCTTGTTGTCATCTAAAAATTAAACTGGCCTGCCTGACTGTTCATTCAGTTCTGCTCGGAAGAAGCTCAAGAAAACCAATAGTACAACATCTGATTTAGAGCAGCTACTTAATTTTTCAGATCAGGTGTATTAACCTCCAACAGTTTCCATCAATTCACATTAAAGTGGGATGTTTCTTGTGCTGCCTGTAGCTTGGAGCTTCATGTTAGCTTTTACAAGCAGGGATTACTTTGTGTTTTATGGCCCTCTGTATGCCCATCTGTCCAGGCCAGTTTCTCCGAGGCTCAACTGTCGATATTGATGGAGTCAATGGGAACCTCTAAAGCAGCTCTCAGTCTGAGAAATGAGTAGCATTGTGTGTTTTTAATTACATACTACTGACAATTGACTCCTTGTTTATTGTTTAAGCCTAGGACAAAACTATTCCTAATCTTGTTAGATACCCTGTGCTTTAGACACAAAAAATCACCTCCTGAGCTGGTCCACGGATGGAGAAACTCAAAGGATGTGCTCACAATAAAACAAAATACCCAATTAAACAGACAACAGTATGTAAAATACTGCAAATGTTACCAATAAAAGAACATTCAGGTTTACACACTTTCAGTACAACACGTACATGCACACACACATATATACACAGCATTCAGTGATTAGGCACAACTTATGGGTAGTAACTGTTAACTGAGCAAGCAAAGCAGCTCCGACTGGAGATATTTTCGATGCATACTGTGCAATAAAAACCCTGCATCTCTCTCACTGAAGAACTGAAATCTGTCTGGCCTAATCCTCTCAGAGCTATACGAGGAGAAACATAATGCAAGTGTAAAAGATAAGAGCAGAGCAGGATGTGTTTGACTGGAGCTGTCGATGGCCCTAAGAGATTTTGTAAAACTTGACAAAACAGGATGTTCATCCATCGTAATTCATATTAGTATGAGTCAGTAACACAAAATGACTGTGCAGTTCATGTTTTTCCATCTCATGAACTAACACTAGTGAAAATGCAATTATTCAGGTGTCAATCATGCACAGGTAGCTTGGACAAATGTCTAGTACATAAAAACTAGTCATGAAATGGACAACAATGATGCCACTGGTGGTTTAATATCCAGTAACATCCAGGCTGCTGATGCGGACAGTTATCTGGAGTAATAAACTGCAGTACTTTAGCAGCACAATCAGCCGGGGGACTAATGAGGAAGCCCAGAGATAAATGGGAGCAGATGAGGTAGGAGACTATTGGCTCGATTTTCTCCTTTATACTGCCAAGGCCTGGTTATTTTCATAAGGACTGTGATTTAGTTTTCACAAAAGACAAATTTCTGAAAGCTTTTTCAATGCAGTGATGAGTTTTTACTTTTTTTTTTTGAAAGGGATGTTTCATGGGAAAAGAGCTTTGTGAAGGTGCTGACTCAGACCGCTAGGTGAAGGATTTATAGTCCACAGTGCAAAGGGTCAATGCAGCATTACAGGCTTTGCAGTCTATGAGGACATTGCATAAGTCTTTAGCTTAATATGTAACTACAGGGAACAAGAAATGGTGAACATGAGTGAAGACAGGCAGAAATGCACACTTATTTCACTTTTGTCCTACTTTCCTTGTTCTTACATGAGCTGAAAGCTTCAGACAGACGTTGCAGATGAAGAGAGTGGCATATCAGTATAATAAGATGATTTCAACTCAAGGGAATACAGTCTTATGGAGAATAAATGTTTGGAAACAGATCTCTGCTGCTATTTTCGTGGATTTCTGTGGGTGAAATCCGCTGTACTGAAATCTAAATGTTGTGACAGTTACATTGATGAAGTTAGAAACGCAGTCAGGCCAGGAATTCAAGGTGTTAATGTTTTAAATGATGGAATCCGTTTCAATTAAAGACTTTATCTGCACATCATATTAAAGGGTAATTAAAAAAATATATAAGAAATGCGTATAATTTAAAAAAAAATCTTATTTAAATCAATAATCTGCATAAATAGTCAACATCCAGGCAGTAAAACAAAGAGTAAACGTGGTAATGAAGTGTTCTGCTGGTGGTGAATAAATTGAATTTGAGGAGCATCTCTGTCACAGACTGTTCCCCTTCAGATAAGTCTGTTTACATGAGCCTCAGGAGAGACATGCATCAACAGAAGTCTAATTTTATTTTATGTATTATTTTATATTAGCTTTTCAATTAGAGCAGAAGCTGAATGTGTTAAAGGAGCACAGAAGTAAAAGCCACACTGGATAGAATAACGCCTGAACAACCTCGGTAGTTCAGTTGCGTAGGGCCTCTGCATTTGAATTATCATTTATCTTTTTAATGGCATTGGATGAACTCTACTCACCGCCATTATTAACTCGAATGGATGCTTGTAGACCCGAACGGGGGACTGGTACTCCTGCACCATGGCTGACACTCAGATACCCTGTTAGGTAACGGAACAACAGGGCAACAACATACACGTTAGACTACAAAGCAGCAGTTAATTACTTTCTTGACTGTTATGAGACTTTAACAGTAAATAGTCGATATATTGGAGTACAAACACTATCGATGGTTTTAAAGTCACTTTTAGAGTCAATCCACACACTAGCGTGTCAAAAGAAGATTGTTTCTACCTCGTTACATAAAACCAAGTACCGACGTTTGTTAAATTCACGTAGTATTCGTTTACTAACGGCCTGGATTTCAACTAAAGACGGAACTAGACTTACAACAGTTTAGAGTCCCGATCATTAAAGTTAAGATGCTTCACTGTCAGACTCTCTGAGGATCATCCGTACTGTCAGCTGACAGGAGAAAATCGTTGCATCACCATTTTAAAAACAACATAAAAGCCAGAGCCGACCAGAAGTCTCCAAAGCGGACAATTAGCTCCGCCCCGGCCTGACAACCCGGAAGTCAGTGGAACACTTGAGCCTCCTCCGCAGAGTGCAGCTGGAGGCGTCATATAATCCCTCATTTTTGTCCACAAGATGGCTCTGAAACGTGTCCGATTCACATGAAATTTGCACATGATGTTATTACGCCGAAAATGAGTAATTTTACAATTCAAAATTTATTTATTTTTCTATAATGTCAACATTCTTAACCCTATTTCATTATGCCTTTTCATCATAATGAAAACTTATGATAGACCTTTCAAAATGAAACACTGGCAGAACGACCCACAATGTCCCACTTCGAGACTATGAGTCACATCTGGTGCTGGCAGAATAATGTTGGAGTTGGATCTGGAGTGGTAATATTCAGTTAGAGGCTAAATTAATTAACTCCCAGTTTAATGTTAGGTTTATCGGCAGTCTACTTGTCATCAGAGTACAATGATAAAATAACACATGGACATTTTAAATAGCATTTTAAATAGTTCACCAGACATTTGAATAAGATGTTGGTGTTTTGGATACACATCATATAGTTTTTTTACAATGTATTAGAGATGCTTGTTATAAGGGGAGGTGCATAATTTGAAACGGCAGCGGTCAGTAAAATCAATATTTTATATTATGTATTGGAATAAAATTTTCAGGTATTTAGCACTAAGGTATTTCAACTGTTTTTGCTTCATTTGGTCATTGGTAACACACGATAAAAAGCTTGATTTTAGAATAAACATAATTTACTGAAAGGGTTGAATAATATAATATAATATAATATAATATAATATAATATAATATAATATAATATAATATAATATAATAATAATAAAAGTGATAGAGAGAGTTGGAGAAGTGATGCTGCTGGCAAGTTGAATCTGAAATTATATAGAATCAGAGTCATTTAAATGGATTTCACGTATCTTGGAAAGCTAAGAATTTCTACAGTATATCAGTTATCTCAATGAAAGACAGTCTCAGGACTGTTATGGCAAAGTTCTTACTGATGATGATAAGTGCTTTTTTTTTTCAAAACAGTGTGCAAGCAAATGTATCTAAAACTGTGATCCATCAAAATTGTCTGTCCAGAAGACTTTGTTTTTACACCAAAGTGAATTAAAATCATTCACAATGGAATTTAATTGGTGTAATTGATTATTATTCAAAATGATATTCATTTAATTTGCGGTAAATTACAACAACAAATATTCTGAAAAAGAAACGTTCTGTCCTCAAAAGAAAAAAATTGAATTCTTTGACCTTGGAGAGGCTAATTTTGTTGGTGTTCCACTCCATTAAAAAGTTTTGGTAAAAGGCAAAAGATTTATTCCATTGGAAGTTTTTTTTTTGTTTGTTTGGTTTTTTTTGCAGCAGCAGTCTTTAGCAGCTTAAATGAAAAATAAAAAATCCAAATTCCAAAACCACATAAAATGACTTAATTCAGGGCTTTCAAAGTTTTTTGCGATTTTATTCAGATGACATTCCAAAACTGAATGGCTTGTTTTTTGGCCTTTCTTCCAGCAACTCATCAAGCCTTTAATTTTAGTTCACTCAAATTTGAAAGATACTTTCCTCAAAATTCATCTGTAAGCAAACACACAATAATTTCCTTGACAGAGGTAAATATATTCCACAGTAACTCCTATAACATGAATAAACAATTCTAAACAATTCTGTATAATTTGAAATGAGATTAATTTTATTAATCCCCCTGTCGGGGAAATTATTTGTCCCTTAGGTGTTAGTTACTTAGTTGTTAGTTACTTAATTAGTTAGTTAATATCATGTCTTAAATTTGCTATATGTTAAAGGTGAGTGGATTTACTATAAATTTTCCAGTGTTATTATAGCATCGGCGAAATGTTATTTTATATCCACAGGAGTCGGAAGAATTTTTCAAAATAAAATAAGTAAGTAAGAGGAAAATATTTCAGAAAAAGGAAGAAACAGAATGACTTTTTCCATATCTGTGTCAGAGACCTGTCACGTCATCATACATCCAAAGAATCAAGGCTTGAGAGTCAAGATAAAATGAAAATAAAAATTGATTTTGACATTGGCGACATTTTGGGGACCTGGGGATGCTTTAATAAAAATTGTACTAAATTTAGAGCAAATGAGTTTTTGTTCGATTTATTGAAGCCAAATTAACTGCTGTATACTGTCTACATCACTGCTTATTTGTTACAAATGCCCATTTTATTGCAATCTAGTCTGGCTGTAGCATGCCTTCTTAACCCTATGTCATATAAATGTTTATAACGGTTTAGTTTTTTAAGGATTTGTCCTTCAATTTAAGCATTACACAGCTAAAGCGAATACTGATTCACAGCATCACCAGCTTTAGTATGCTATCCAGGAACGATATTTATACAGGTGTTCTCTGACTTTTACTGGCTCTCTATAGATGTTCCAGGGAGACTGCAGAAGCATCATCTGGAGGTAAGGGGGGTATTCAAAGCTGCTGGATCTGGCAGGCCACAAAAGAGTCCAGCAGGAGACATTTTGAGATATGGAAGTTCAGATGAGCTCTTTATCTCAGTTCACACTAATTTGTCCTCAATCTTTTTCAAAAATGTGACGTGTTTCTGGTTTTCCTCTGAAAATATGAGTGATGTGAGATTTTTAGGATGGAGTGTTAGCGCGGATAAATACATGTTGCATGTTAAAATCAACACTGCATGCTGTCTTCTTCATCTGGGGTTCCGAAAAAATATTATATTGACATTGGTGAATTTATTAGACTAGAAACAAAAAAACCTGAAAATTATGAAAATAAAAATACTTTCCTGCCTCATACATCATGACAATTTGCCTATGTCCTTTTCCCAACAACACAACTTCACCATTTGAGTCTGCGCATGATCTTTTAAAACAACATACTACCAATTCCATTTACTTGTGATACATTTTGAGACAAAAGGTTAACCAGTATCTAAATCGCCAGTGTGCAAAAGTATTCAACCCCTGAGTTTAATAGATTTCCAACCTTGAGCAGCAACAATTATAACGACACTTTTCTAATAAGTCTGACAGTCTGACATCAATTTGGTTGAATTTTATTCCACCCCTCTTTGCAGAAGCACTTTAGTGCAACCACCGTATAGACTGCAAGTATGAAATGGTCTTTTCTATTCAGGTCCTATCATAAGATCTCAGTGGAGTTCTTTCTGGATTTTGACTTGGCAAGCCCAAGTCTATCTAACTTGATTCCCTTTGAGCCAACCATGGGGTGAAGTACTCTTATGGCTGGGATCATTCTTTACTGCATTACCCAGCTATGCTTAAGCTTAAAATCGCAGGCTGTTAACCCGACATTCTCTTTCTGAATAATTTGAGAGAGCAGAATATTTCCTTCAATTATTTATGGTTATTTCATCCTGGAAGCAGCAAAGCATCCACACAATACTACACTGTCATGTTTTTACCTTCAATGTTCTGTTAGTAGAACCCTCTTTTTGTTTTGTATTCTAGTGAAACAAGACCCTTGACTTCCAAACAGTTTGACTTTTCATTAGTCTATGAAATATTCAGACAAAATCTCTGAGGATCATCCAGGTCTGTTGCAGCAAAATTCCGAGGACGCTTTACATTTTTCTGACTTCACAGATGCTTTTGTGCCTGAGCATTCAGACTGCAGTGACTTCTGACTTCATCAGTCAATAACTATAAGTTCTCAGCAAAGGATTTTAATCAGTAGTTTTTATGAGAGTTTTTTTGTACAGTTTGACTGGGTCGATGTCCTTGTAACAACGGAAATTCTTTTTTAATTTTAGATTACTTTTTAGGTGTGCTGGTAGTGAATTATGAGAATTGCTGTATGACTAATAAAGCATTAGATAACTGGTGAGTCAAGATGTTGACTGAGAGAAATTCTAAAAATTTCTTCCTTTCCCTGAGCAGATGAGCTGTTGTATTCACATAGGATATAACA
Source organism: Antennarius striatus (assembly GCF_040054535.1). NCBI lineage: Eukaryota > Metazoa > Chordata > Actinopteri > Lophiiformes > Antennariidae > Antennarius > Antennarius striatus. Next base: position 9,418,999 of record NC_090791.1, on the reverse strand, counting down.
GTTGAGGTGCCACTTCTACTTGATACAGTAATTATGATCAAGGGCTTTAGAAAGCATCCTTGACTCTACTATGACAACAGTGAGTGCTTTGAAATTCATATCCTGCCATATCCCTTTTGCCGAGTAGACAGAATATTACAAACATAGTGACTCATCTATTCTTTCTGATGAATTTAATCAAGCTTTATCAGTTAGTGGCAATAGAAGTCAAGTAAAAGCAGATGTGAACACTGAAGTTTGTCATCTCCTTTAACTTGATTTTTTTGCTCCTCTGTCCTTTTCACCGTGCTCTTGACCTTGCTCCCAAATTAAATCTGATAATGATTATGGCATAGCAGTTTTATTTCTCTCTTGAATTTAAGAGTGGCCCTACGCACAGCAGTTAATGTTGAGATGAAATCTAGCAGACAATCTCATGAAGAATATGCAGTCACTCATTTATTCATTCATCAGAAATTCAAACCTCATTTCATCAGTTTGGTCATAAAGAATGATGTGCAAGGAAAATTGAAGCAATGACTCATCATTAATAGGAATGTACCTCCAGATGTCATATAATCTATTTTCTTCCTCAAATGATCAGGAAGAAGATAGATTTATTGCATGTGCAAGAGAGAAGGTGAAAAGACAGTAAGTCCAGAAGCTTGGAAGCAGGATTCAAATTAATTTACTGTGGTGTTGATGGCAAGAGAAGTAGAATAGGGGTCATTTGAAAAGAAGAGTTAATTAAGAGTCTCATGGAGATGAAAGAGTGTCAGATTGTGTGACAAAGATGAAAGCCTAAGAAGAAGCTGAAGAAGAGGTATCTCCAGATGTCATACAGATAATCCTACAGATATTCTTAATGTTAACCAAAACCTTTTTTTCCCCTGGAATTAATCCAAAACCAGGTTAGTACAGTGAAGTGAAAACTTTAGAGAATATCTATAAGGAAGGAAAACTTAATAGGCAGGTTTATAAATTATTGTGAAGCAGATCTACATTAATTGGATTAACCTGAATTTTGTCACCCTATAAACTTAATAATGACAGGGAACTGACATTGCAAATAAAACCGAATGCAAGAATATTGATCTAAAAGTGAGGGATCAGTGGTTGAACTTCTTAAAGTAATAAATAACCAACAACTCGATAATGAAGAACATGTTCTAAATTTATATCGATTTTCCTTTTGGTGTGGAGTTTGCATTTTCCTCACATCCCCACTGTCAACTAGGATTGGCTCCAGCCCCAACCCCCCAATCATGCACAAGATAAATGTTATAGAAAATGAATTAAAATAGTCAATATACTTAAAAAATAAAATTAAAAGTAAAACTAATTTTCATTCGTGGTGCAAATTTTTTATGGAACGTCAGTCATCAGTCATGAAGGTTAAACCACAATTCTATCAGCCAGTGGACAAAAATGCATGATGTCTGAAATGAAATAAGTCTCATAGCAACTGCAGGCATGATTATGCTACGTTTCAATAAGATAACATTGAAAGTTCTGCTTGTTTGATTAGCTTAATTATTTAGTTATGTTCTCATTTGTCATATAGAGTATGGTGTTATTATTTGTGTATAATGTTTACTCATAAGCAAATCAACACAATATAATCACTGCATGTAAATATCTGTGAAGGGAGAATGAGCACAAGATGACACCAGACAAACACCATCAATATATTGTCTGTGAAGGTTCTCAGTCATCCAGGTTCCATCAACCTGGTTTGTTTCACCTCTTCTCACTGGGGAGGCTGTTGTTTATGAACCGTCCACTTGAGGTCCTCAGTCTGTTACATAAACTAGAAAAAAATAAAATAAAATAAACAGGACACTGAATGTAGTATCTTAATAATGTGGAAAATATTGTTCACAGTGATAGAGGTTGAATTATGTGAACAAGTGAATTTAATGGTTGACATTATTCCATTTCAAGGGTAAAAACACATCATTCCAGGTTACTCTTTGTAGCACTTTTCAGTGCTGGTGGGCTTTCCTTCTGCAGGTAGGAATGAGTGCTGGGATCATGTTGATACAGAAAGATTGAAACATCAACTCCAGGGTTTCCTTTAAGGACACATCCTGCAGCTTCTCACACAGATTCAGAGCACCTCAAGAATTCCCCTGAGGTGCCATGGAATCTGAGATAACATGGTTTTATTCAGGATCCCAGCTGGAGTAAAGATGTAATAGACTGAAGGTGAAAACAAACCACTTAAAATAGTTCTTGTTTCCTCTGTGTTCAAATGCCATGACTTGTAAATATAAAGTACCTGAACCTCTATTAGAAGCAGGTAGAGAAAATATTTTTCCATTTAATTGAACTGCTGCAACATAAATGCCATGGTTGAGATCCACTTGTGTTCTTTTTTTTTTTTAACCAGTAAAATTATTTTTTACTCTCGTCTCTTCCACCCACACATTGAAGTCCAATATACAGTATGAGCACCATGCTTTATGCTCAGTACACTCATGAGCCAAATCTTAAAGCCTGCTGGTTCTGAAAATGGAGCAAGTGCGGAAAAACAAACAAGTACAAGATGATTTTAGATTTTTATTTGGCTGGTAAAAATAGATTACTGTTTTGTCCTCATTAAGACTGGGTTTGCTGTATGCCAGTCCTAGATAAATGCACTGATATTCTGGTTAGGAAGAAATGTTACAGTTTTTTAAAGCACGATGCCAAGTTCCAACAGCAAGTTCTTATCATCTTCATCAAGACAAGACAATGGTCTATGTGCAGAAAGAAGGGTTCTTTTATACATTATAATTTTTACTGGCATCATCAACCATTTTGCAAGACATAGTCCAAACGTCCAGCCTGCCATACATCAGCATACTGCGAAGGTGCACAATCAAAGGAAAACGAAAAAAAAACTCCGTATAAAACCCTGCATCAAAGCGTGCTGACTTCTAACGCACTGCTGAGGGTCACATTTGAAACAGAAGAGAAATGAGGTACAATTTCTGAAATGCCATGCTTCTCATCTAGAAAGAAAAAGAAATTCTTGTAGCACACACTTGCTCAAAGAAACATCAAGCAGAGCAGGGAAACTTTAAATTACCCTTCTCAAATCGCTGTAAGACGGGAAATTACGTTATAGACTGGGAGTGGGGTAAAATAATTGCATCTATGAGCAATGGATTCCAGCAGTGGATTAAAAAAAGGATATGGAGGATAGGCAAGAGACCCAGCGGAGAGTGAGACTAGATCAAGGAGGCACCCAGTTACTGCATGCCCCACACATACAACACTGCCTTGATCAAACAGCATAGCCCCACTTTATTCAGCAGTGTATGCATTTTAGCCCAGGGGGCTAAACATGCTTAACGCTTCAACACCTCTGCATTTTTGTTAACAGGCATGAAAAATCATAGCTGGCCAAAACTGGAGAGTTTTAAAAATCATCCTGTTTTTTACCCACCTAAAGGTACATGGCTATAGTAGGTACGTGGCTTGGAAAGCATCAGCCAGCTTCGATCGTATGCAATAGATGAATTGCAGATAGCTGGGGTTGCCCTAAAAATATCTATATATCTGTCAGCTGCAGGCAGTTCTTATTCAGGTGTAATGATAAGCTCAGAAATGTTAATTAGAAGATCGATAATATGTCAGTCTTCTGATATCGAGAATGATTGCAATCCCGAGGACTCAGAGGCATGAAACGACAAATGACTCTGGCTACAAATCTGCTCACAATCAGTCATCATGATTTATGCTTCCTGTACCCTTTCATATTCAAATGAGGTAGAAGTTGGTGCGCACAGAGCGTATAGTAGCTGTGGGAAAAAGAAGCCATTCATTTGACCGAAAGAAAGTAAAGAGAATGTCAGCGTCTCATACTGTCTTTAGAACACAGCTACAGCAACGAGCGAGTTAGCTGGTGTTAACACAAAGACGGGAAACAGGGGCAAAGAGCTAACAAAAGACCTGAAAACCCAATGCACATTTAAATCTCACCAATGAAGCATATGTTATATATATGATATCTTATTAACATGTGCAAAGACCAAAGTGAAAATAGGATTTTGTATGTTGTGATTTCACAAGAACTTATCAAATGAGATGTTAATTGTGATGTAGTAACTGCCTGCAGTGTCCTTCTTGGTCTAGTAGTCTCATGGTCATAATCTAAACTAATCTCTCCAAACTGGGCTACTAATTGAAGCTGGATCTAAGTAATAAAGAACGACCAGCGCTGGAACTCAAAGATCGGATTCAATCATCAGGTCAGAAAATATCCTGCTCTTTTCAAACCAAGCTGTAGATGTGACTCTAATGTCAGTACCTCATGCACGTCACTGGTCATGTTTTAGACAAGACTGTTGGTTGATAGTCTTGTCCCCAGCTTAGAGCCTGGGGGGACCCTAAAAATCTTCCATTTTAATGGTACCATTCCTTGCTTTATTGACAGAAGCAAGAGTAGCATCTAGGAGTCCAATGAAACCATGACTCGGATGAGTGAGGGCATGACTCGGATGAACAAAGCCATGGTTTCAATGAGGGAAGACGCCAATAAAAAGCTGGAGGGACTGGGAGAGAAAGAAAGGTGAATGGGTGCTGGGACCAGGAATCTGGCTACTGACAACAGTGACTAGAGAGAACAGACACAGACTCTGGTCAATGCAATTGATTCAATTGGTATCAACACCATAAATTTGTCTGGTAACAAATAGCAATGTACTACTACAGGTCACTAAACAAGAACTTCCGTTCACTCAAGGAAGTGATGAAGACGCGTGCAGAATACTGAATAAACGATTTCAAACAACAATGTGCCACAATAAATTGTTTTTTAAATTTTATGTTTTTTGTTGACAAAATATTGTAATGAGGAGAGATGTTTTGTTGATTCTGGGAATGGGAACTACACAAGCCAAATGGCTTCTACCCTTTTTTCGGATGTTGTTGATGTTATAATTGAGATGAAGGTGTGAAGTCTGTTGTAATGACATGCCTGAAAAAAATAAACAAAATGTTTTAAAAATGTTCATTCAGTGTAGGATCCACCATTATTTTGTTTTTGTCTATCAACATATTTGTATTTAGATTAACATAAAGACAGATTCAATCTGGCCCTGAGGACTCACCAAGGCTGTGGATTTGAAATGCTGCAGCATATAAAGTGGGACATGGCCTTGTTCCCTCGGGGTGGTTAGCAGCTTCTAGATTATTCACATTCACTGTGTTGTAGAAGGAAGACTATACTGGTTAACCTGTTTATCTCAAACTAATCGCCAGCACCAGGTCAGCCATTGAAGATTGCATCTGCTTTAAGAACAACCAAATATACCTCCTAACTTCATCATGAGGCATATTATGAGTAGCAAAGCAGGCTTTTCCTGCCAAGTTATTAGCCTGACCAATGATAACGAGAAATCTGATGTGGAGAGACAAAGTCTTAGCAGGGGAAGCATGCTGCAGTAGAGAGGAAACCATTCTCAAAATGATTCATCAAACACTATTGATGAACTTTGAAAATATAATGAGGTCTGTATTGCTTGAATTTATAGGAATCTCAGCAACAACAAAAACAATAACAACAACAGCTTCAATATGATTTACAAGGAGGAAACAGGAACTGTAAAGAGGACTTCAGTATTCTGGAAAACTCAAAATGCACTTCTCTGGTCAAAATATCTGTAAAGACAGACCAAAAGCAAAGAAGGGGACATACTGTATAATGTAGTGAAAGTGGGTTTTTCAACAGTGTCTTCAAAATCAGTTATATTTAGCATCAATTTATACCATTAGAATTAGTAGGACATGGGCGAGTGAGAATCTTCACCGGCAATTACAGAATCTCTTCTCTTCAGTGTACAATGTAAAACTGAAGCTATGACGGAAAACCTGGAGCTCTAGTTAGAATACATGAACAAAAACAAAAGAAAGGACTTCAATTCATGAGTGGTAATCAACTCAGTGTGACAGACTGTGTCAGACATGGCATAACAATGCAACTTTATGAGCAGGCTGCACAGCCATGCAAACGCTATGCTGAATCTGATGAGATGGAGAGTTGGATTTCATTATCTCTTTTCGGATGTACCTGCTACCCTCCATGAGTTGGAGCAGGAGAGCCTCACTGAAGTTGCAAACGGTGGATCCATCAAAACTGATTTTGTTCGGAATCCGCAAACTGATTACTGGATAAGACTGCTCACAGACTGCCATGCACTGGCCGGTTTCACCGTTAGGAGTCTGATGTGAACTTCCGCCCCTCTGCTCTCAACTAACCTTTCCCCCGGTTTCAGTAGGCACATCATGACTTCAAGATGTTAACAAAGACATCAAGTCGACAGATTCACAAAGCTGATGACACAACCTAATCAGTCACGCGAACCCTGCGAGCACACATGTATTGCAGTCAAAATTATTTAAATATACTGGCAGTTATGCAAGCATTTCCAAACATGGTAAACAGTAGATTATTTTCATGTGGAATCTTCATGACCTCGAGACATCCTGGTGCCGTCTTCCCTAGTGCTGGATGATTTGACACAAACACACACACAGATCTATTGATGCAATACAGTCTTTGGTTCTATGAAATGATATTATTGTATTATTTTATTGTATTATTTTATTGTATTAAAAACTTTCCACCACATTCCAGCCTTCCATGGCTTTTAAGTCATGGACCAAAACTGGGAAATTTAATAAAGTGCAGCTATTCAATTTTTAACAAAGATGGCGCAGATCTATGGCTACTGTCTCACTATTCTTCCACTACTGACAGAGGCGAAAACCCCGATGACTGCATTCTTGGGGAAAAATTCCTCCGTGACCCTCACTGAGCGATCGCTTTCTTAGCCTGCAGAGAAGACAATCCAAAATCAGTAGCCCCCAAAACATTTGAACATGAAAATTTCATCTACAGATGTATCATCTCTAAATTTTAAAATAATTCATTATTTACTTTAATTCATTACCGTATTTTCCGGACTATAAAGCGCACCTAAAAGCCTAAAATTTTCTCATAAACCCGTAGCGCGCTTTATAATCCGGTGCGTTTTATATTCATTCATTCATTCATCTTCCAACCCGCTTAATCCGCTTACGCAGGTCGCGGGGTAGCCACTGCCTATCCTGGCAGTCTCAGGGCGTGAGGCGGGGGACACTCCGGGCACGACGCCAGTGTACCGCGGAGCCATATAGAAACAAACAAGCATTCACACACACACACTCACTCCTATGGTCAATTTGGAACCGGCCAATCAACCTGAAGCGCATGCTTTTGGAGGTGGGAGGAAGCCGGAAAACCCGGAGAGAACCCACGCAGACACGGGGAGAGCATGCGAACTCCGCACAAAGCGGGACTCGAACCCAGGTCCGCTGTGTTGTGAGGCAGCAGCGCTAACCGATATCTGGAGCTCTTCCTTCACCAGCCGGTGGAGGAATGGCCAGACCCTTTGGAGATCTAGCAGGTCGGGTCGAAGAGATGTGGAGAGATGTGGAACCATATGTTCCCCTTTCCCAGCAAACAGACTGCAGTTCCCGTTTGCTCAGTCACTTGGAAGGGACCTGTCCACCTAGGTTCAGAACATTTTCGTTTTGTTACTCTCAACCACACACTTTCACACACATTCATTTCTCTGAGGACATCCGCCTGATTTTCTGTGAGATGGGAGAAAGTGATAGTTAGTTATTGCAGGCCTGGTGGGCCTTCAGCACCTTTGGATGTCAATGGAGATGTAGGAGCTGGAAAAGGTCTATTAGTGTGACATTCGAATGGAATCCAGCCTGTGGAAGAGTTCAGTGACGTCCAGGACCACTCCTTATCTCCCTTCTAATTCTGCTCTGTACATTATTAACATCATTATTGCTATCACTTCTCTTTGGGGAATTGAATAACTGGAAACTGTGCTGTATCATCATCCCCATCATAGCCAGGAGGAGAAGAAAGATAATTCTTTTGATTGGATAGAAGACAAAACATGTGGGAGTAGATTTTAAGCCTTGCTTAAGTGATGCTAGACAGACAGAACATAAATCATCTGGTGTGCAGAGAGGCTTGTTGCCAGGTCATGCTTTGTTATTGGAGGTAATTTGATGTCACTTCGTGATAGTGGTGACATGTGATTAATCAGTGATGTCCAATAGTGTGGGGAGAAGCCTTAACCATCTAAAATGAGGTCAATTAAGGCAGATCAGAGGGGAGGATAAGAGCAGGGAGATGTGACAGGAACATAACTCGGGTTTATTTGTTCACCCTAATGGTCTGCTCGCACCAGTCTCTAGTGGCACTGCCTGTTATTGCACATACAAACTCATTTACACCCTTAACCCATGCGTCATTTCAGTGCCACTGGGTCTTGCAGTAAAGAGTAATTATATGACTATTATGAAGATCTAGAGGCTGCAAAAACAATTCTCTGTAATTACATTGTCAACCTGTATCAAATGGCTTCCATGTGCATTCTGCTTAAGTGATTGGAATGGGTATCTCCTGCAGTGTCTTTCATTAGACATCTCAAAATAGCTGCTGTACCATGGAGATCATTTCAAAGAACTGGCAAGACAATTAATTCTATCTTAAAGAAATAATTGGTACTGACAGAAAATGTAATAGCTGTCTGGAGAAACTACAAGTAACACCCAAAGTTTCCCATGAATGATCTCTGCTGTTGCTGTCATCTCATTTGCAGTGATCAGAAGCAATCAGAGGTCAGTTCAGTTTAACATAATCCTTAAAAGAGTCGAGGATTAATCTACAACAGCAAATACAAAGTCAAGGCAACTGATTAGCAAAGTGTTAAATAATTTATCAGATATAGTTTCATGCCTGCAAACAGTGAGCTGCGGTTTCCATCTGAAGTGTTTCAGGGTGAAATAACATATTTAATCAAGAGTAAACATCTTAATGATTTACCATCAGGATGTGTGTCTTGGCAAGATTCCACTGGCTGCTTCAGGGATGCTATCTTTGGTAAGATCTTAGCTGAAAAAAAACCAAAACAGAAACAAGTGCTCCATATGACAAACGCACAGATGCGCAGGGCTATTCAGGAGAAGCCTTTGGTAGAAACCATGTTCATTTATAGATCTATTTCTTTTCACCTCCACCAAAGAAAGAAATGCTTAATGAGATTATATGATCACCAAGTGAAGTAAGTATTTGTTTTTCTCAAGATATTTCATAAAGTTGGGAGGAGATTTGGATAAAATTTTGTGAGAGGCTTGATCTTGAGGAAGGGAAGACCTGATTAAAATCTCAGGAGGACCAGCATAAGGGATGAGGAGGCGGAGGAGCAGCGGCTGTACTCCAAGCTCCTCCTTGGTGACTGGGCTCCTCACCCTATCTTTAAGGGAGCGCCCAGCCACTCTACAGAGGAAACTCATTTCAGCCACTTGTATCCGGGATCTTGTCCTTTCAGTCAGGACCCAAAGCTCATGACTATAGGTGAGAGTAGGAACATAGATTGACCGATATATCGAGAGCTTTGTCTTGCGACTCAGCTCCTTCTTCACCACGGCAGACCTATAGAGCGACTGCATCACTGCGGAAGCTGCACCAACCTGTCTGTCAATCTCATGTTCCACCCTTCCATCACTCGTGAACAAGACCCCAAAATACTTAAACTCCTCCACTTGGGGCAAAGACTCTCCACCGACCTGAAGAGGACACACCACCCTTTTCTGGTCGAGGAACCATGGTCTCGGATTTAAGGTGCTGAACCCCCGATACTTGCATCACAATCAGCTGCAAACCGTCCCAGTGCACGCTGAAGGTCCAGGTTTGATGAGGCCAACAGGACAACGTCGTCCGCAAAAAGTAGAGATGAAATCCGTTGGTCCCCAAAACTGGACTCCCTCCAGAACTTGGGTGGGCCTAGAAATTCTGTCCATAAAGACCCTTCTGTATTACAGAGAAGTTTTCAAAAGTTGACCTGATAAAAAGTGACATGTACACATGCTGCTCTTTCCTGCTGTGTCATCTCACTCCCACTTATAGGTGTCTAAAGGCAACCGTCAAACTCTCATCCATCTACCTTGAATCTTTTTCCTACTTTTTGGTCATTTGTCTTTTCATCTCTATTTTCTTTTCACTGCAGTTACCGCTTCTCTTCCATACGCCACTCACACTCTCTTAATGTTTTCTATTACGACTTGACAGTCTTGTCAGACAACAGAGTCACTAGGGCATGTGGACTGTCTATAAGGGATGGGGATCTCTCTGCCTCATCTCTTCCCCTTCACTCTTTCAGCCTTTCTTATTTGTCATGACTGGGGGAATGTAGTCACCGAGCTTCTCAGACCTCCCTAAAAGCTTCGCTGCAGACAGCAAAACTTTTTCAAAATTGTTTTCCACAAGAGACAGTGAAGGGTTGGTTTGTGTGTGTGTGTGTGTGTGTGAGTGTGTGTGTGTGTGTGTGTGTGTGTGCGTGTGTGCGTGCGTGCGTGCGTGCGTGTGTGTGTGTGTATGTGACACTATAGATTCAGAAATGGAGGGGCATTTACAGTTGCAGAGATACTGACAGTGAGGAAGCCAACAGCTACAGTCTGGGTGTCTTCTGCTTGAGCTGCCAACTACTAGAGGAACCCAAGGACAACGATATCAGAGGGACTGCAGAGTGGCCTGTGGACTTGTCATTGTGCTCTACATTGTTACCCAGAACATGCATTACTTTAGAAATACATGCTGATAGTTTGAATATAAAATACACTATGTCCATTTTCTGCAAAACATGAAATATCCAGCCACTGTCTGGAGGCAGGAAGCTGGTAATGTAACACTATGAACCCATGAAAAAGATTTCCCAGAACTCATAACTTTGACTCTCCTCTCACTTGAGGAAAAAATGAACTTAAGTGGAACTGTCATAGAATATATTTGCACAAAAAAGCCCCCACTCTTTCTTCCAAGCCCAGCTTTACTGCTGGTAACACCATTATTGAGGAATAATTAAATAATTTAGGGAATATGATCATCCACTGCTTGTTAAAAGTTCCCAAAAATAATTGATACCACTCATATCTATTGAACAGCTACTTAACAGCCAGTTAGCTTGGTTAAGCTGGTACAAAGACTGGAAATGGGCTAAACTGCATATCTTGGTTGTGTGTGACGTGAATAAAGTCGGCCTAGCAGAACCTATAAATCTCTCAACTAGAATGTCACCCTCTAGAGAGCTTTTTTCCTTATCTTGGCTGGCCCATGTCCCGACTCTCCACAAAGTTTTATGGAAATCAGATCGGTTCAGTGGCTACTATTGAGTTTAGGGGAATCTTTATAAAATAAAAATACATATGCTAATGAGAGGGATTAAAAATAATCCTGGATCTGGATCTTCATTATAACTTTAATACCGTGAGGTTCCAATATGTATCTTGCATTATCCTCTACTAAGCCATGAGAAAATTAGGCTAGTGATTCTCCTTCTCCTAAATGACTAACCAGCTAACCAACCAACCAACCAACCAATTGTATTTTACACTTTTGGTAACATTATTTAAATTTATTTTTATTTTTGCTACCAAAGGTTCCCCTATGTTTAGCAGTCAGCTTGGATGCATCTCCAAGGGGTTGACCTGTGAGAATAAACAGCTGAACAATAGGCTGAAAGGCCAACAGGCGGATAAAACCTTTGTTGTCTTTTAATAATTATGCGCCCAGAGCATGCATTAATGCTGCAGCATCTCCGGGAGTTGGTACAAATAGCATTCAGGTGTGCGGTGTAAATAGAGCACAGGTATATTAATTCTTCTCTGAGAGCATGAAGATGAAACTTCAACATGGGCCGTAGTGATGTAATATTTGATATTTATTTCTCAGTGCCCCTCAGACCTGTGATGCCGCTGGTCAAATTGAACTGAAGCTGACTTCACTATTAGAGACAGCAGAATCTTATCATGGTGCAGCAGAGCTCGGCAAGGCGTGAGCAATATCTTACCTCGGGTGCTACAATCCTGCAAGAACAGGCCTGCAGACCTTGAGCAAGCTTCGATCGCAGTTATTCACGTTAAGTGCAATAAAAAATCTAGCAGCAGTGATTGTTGTGGCTGCATTGCCTGAAGGGGATTTTAATTGATGCTGGGAATGCAAAAAAGCACTAAAGGAAAATGAAACAAGCTAGATGTCGAAAACAGCTAATTAATCTGCCTAATGAGCAAAACTGCATTAACATGAAAATCTTTTCACAGAGGAAAATAATATTAAAAGTCTGATCAGTTATCTTGAACAGATCTAGAACTGTTGAGGAAGCTGATAACACACTATGAAAACTATAGCATTTATTTGTAAAATCTCTTTGGGGTTCACATTTAGAACGTAGCATAACAGTTTATATTCAAAGCTCTAACTCAAATTGACTAATGTGGCTTCTACACTGCTCTTCTTTAGCGCTAACAGGCACACTCCATTAAATCTATGAGAGTCAGTATTTCAGACACCTACATTTATGTGGAAGAGCATATGCATACAGGATGCACACAAACACAACGAGTCGGGCAGCACAGTCATTATGCTGACTGTGAAGCATTTATCTTGCAGCGGTGGGGCAGTGAGAGTTAAAGGCAACTGGTCTCCCTTGTCACACTCACTAAAGTGCCAAAGAGATGTAAGTGAGCAGAGGAGGGAAGTGATTAGAAAGGAGAGTCAAATCTACAGCAGGAATGTAAAAAGTGGGTAATTGGCCATGAATTGCATTAATTTTCATCTTGAGGATTGAGATTTAAAAGGAAAGAGGGCAGAAAGCGGTTCCTGGATAAATTGGGTAGCACAAGAGAGTTGAGAGGAAGAGGAGTAGCACTGACAGCGGTTCTATTCGAACGGGAATACCATCACAGTGTGTTGAGTGTGAGCAGTGCAGAATGCACCAGACATGAAAATTGGTTTTGCTGTTTTTTGTGTGTTGTTGTTTTTTGGTTGCTATGTTCGTTTTTCTCCCGATTCACTGCACCAACTGCACAATTCTAGAGATACTGGCGGGATTGTTAGAGCAGCAATTATGGTGGCTTCCATCTGCACCAACTATTGTGGTACAGTTACATTGATTATTGTGTTGCCCCTCCTAAACTGAGTCGATAGCATTTTAGCTAATCTGGTGTCAAACTGGCTTTTTATTGCTTGCCATGTTTTTGTTATACATATGCATTTTGATAGTAGTTAATTCAGAACCCATAACCATATTTTTTATGGAAAGCATATTTGCCACAAGTGTGTGTGCATGCGTGCGTGCGTGCGTGTGTGCGTGTGTGTGTGTTTTTGTGTAACAGAGGGAGAGAGCAAGAGAGACTTTACAATAGAGACGTGCCAGAAGAGGAGGCACTGAGGTGTGAGGTAAGGCAAGAGGAATGAAGATGTCTGCAGTGTGTGGAGGAGAGTGAAACAAATGCATCTATTTAGAGACTGGTTTGGCTATGAATCGTGCTGCATTACCACTGCAGCATTTATAAATCAGGTTTGGGAATTTGAAGAAAAAAATACAATAAAGTATTTTAAGCCAATTTAGTGTGTCTAATCTTAATTTAATGGGTACAAAATCGAAAGTGATTTTTACTTGGATATAACACCCCAAAATAGAAAATAATAATAAGATTCTTTAATCCATTTCGTATTTAACAATAACCCCATAGAATAGAAGTAAACACCATGCCATTGCAAACATCAGATTTGCATCGAATGGTGGTGCTACTGTAAAATTTACAAAACCTTCAGTCCCCAAAGATATTCCCCCTCAAGCTACAGCCATGCAATTTGTCCTGTAAAACTTGTCAGACATTTAGCATTTTTTTTTATCCTTTGTTATATCTTGACTAAGATACATTAGCTTCTTTTAGCGTTGTACCTCTGAATATTAGAGGACATACGTAAGTGTAAATTCAGGAGCACTAGTGAGCAATACAGACTATGTCTATTTATAGGTCTGTTTGGGACTTGAATTAATCTATATGACTTTAAAAAGTCATATAGAAGTGCAAAAGTGCACTCCAGTTTTGGAATGAACAAAGAAGATATAGAAGAAATGTTTGTGTTGTTTTAGGATTCATGACAACCAGGAATGTTTGTTCTACAAGATGGATGATGAGACAAATGACATCCTTAGAGCTACAGTTATGATGCTAAGTGTATGTGCAGCACAGTGTTTGAGTGGCAGCTGTCCTCATTCCTCAATTACAATCCCAAAGACAAGTGGATGGGAATCCTTTCACAGTAGTGCATTACGCCAGAGTTATGTAGCCAAAGGAATGACAACACATTAGACCAAAAATGTGTAGACCCAGAATCAAACTTACGATGTCCATCTGCCGCACCACTGAAACAGTTTCAGAGAGATCCAAATAAACGTTACACACATGCCACAGAATCGAAATAATAAAAAATCTACTGGAATAAATACTGATGGTGTGATAACTGATTACTGATAGTGTATAAAATGTTATGCTTCAATTATGTCTTGAGGTGCTTAGTTTTTGGTGCCATATCAGTAAAATCTCTTAACTGCTTAAATAAATCATAACCATTCAGAGTAAATTAGTAATGAAATATGTGATTTAAATGTAGCTAAACTGGCCATTATTATCTGATGAAATCCATGTACAGTGAGATTATTTTCTGGCACATGTGAGATCATTCCTTTCTATTAAACTTTATTTCTGTAATACTGTTATCTTTCAGACAGTAGACTTTGCACAGCAAGTGAAATAAAAGGGTTTCATCATAAATGAATCTTTTTTGGCTCATGGTGTCACCTGAATCTGTCGCTGTAAAGCTTCCTCAGCAGGGTGTGTGAAATGTCTGAAAATGAAGTCAAAAGTTGTTCAGAAAAATAAAACATTTTTTATCTAAGGGATGTAAAACCTTCATTCTGTGGTTTCTTACTTTGGCGCTTCTTTCTTGCTAGGAAATTAACGTAACCTTGTACATCGTGAAAAGCTGAAAGGAAGTTTTTTTTTAGCAAAGCTCTTGAATGCAACACTGTTGGTTTAGCTGATAAAAAAAAAAACACTTTCAGAGAGGGATGAATTGATATCCTTTTTTTTTTATCACTTTTGCTCATTGGTTATTGTTCCACACCAAAACATTCCAATAAGATTAGAAAATTTTCTCAGCACTGCTACTATTATTTTACCTTGGCTTGCTAGTGATCAAGCGAAAGTCCAATATTAGTTCTAAGATTATATAGTGGAGAAATGAGTGTATTGTGAAATGGTCCTTATTATCAATCAAAGAGACAGTAGAGACATCATTATGTCAAAACTGGTAAATTCAACTCTCACTGGAGAATGTCTCATTAAAATCCTCTTATCTTGGTGGAGGACTTTCTGATTCAGCGGAGCAGCAGCGCTTGTGATAATAACTTTGAAGCATTTCAGTGCATATTATAATGTCCATCTGTAAAGGTGATTTAAAGTGACTCTGGCGTGCACCTTTTGTTAATTGTACATTCATGCAGGCCGCACAAACAAATTCAGAGTTATGAATTACAGTGGAAACGCACCAGGCAAGTTTTAGTCTTTTTTTTTTTTTTAAACTGTCACTAATTTTTAAAAATCTTTTCACAACTAAAAGTGTGTCCAGTGGAGAAGGGATCCCCAACCTTTTTTGCGCCACGGACCGCTTTAATCTAAGACAATATTTTCATGGACTGGCCTTCATTTGCTTGATAATCATTAATGACGCCAAGACAGCTGTAGTCTAATAATAAATCATCCGTAGTGCTTTTATGTAATATGCAGACATCAACAGACAATAAACAACCTTTTTTTCATAAATAGATAATCCACATCTCTGTTAATGAAATAATTGTAAGAAATAATTATATTAAAAACTCGATTCAAGTGACTGCACTGATGTTTTTTTAAAATATAGCGACTTACAAACAGTGCATTTATATACTGATCATTTCCAATAGAAGGGTGAATAAGTCAATCAAATAATAATAATTACAATAATGAGAATTAGTGGTTGAGGACCGCTGATCTTGGGGTAACGGGAGACAATGATACCTGAAGTGTGTTCCGTATGTCCGGTCTACTCCGCAGTTTGGTTTTCTTTAAGGTCACTGCAGAAAATCCTGCTTCACAAAGAAAGGAGGTTGGAAATGGAAGCAGGATTTCCGATACTTTTTGGGTGACCTAATGTCCCGCGACCCGGAATCGGGTTGCGACCCAGTGTTTGGGGAGCACTGATATAGACGGATGTAACAGAGAACCGGGTAATTTTTCAAAATAAAGCATCTTTCAGGCTCCAAAATAAATAAAACAGATGGACCAGCACCACGGACTGGTGCTGGTCCACGGCCCGGAGGTTGGGGACCCCTGCAGTGGAGTATATAACCATAGGAAAAGCCCAGCAGTCTCTGTTAATTGAACTAACCCATTATTCTAAATTCTGTCAATGCATGTATCATCAAAATAGCTCAAGTAGTTTGTGCCATTGACAAGAAAAAAAAAATCTCATGCCCAAATAATGCTCCTGTTCCAGATCCAGTCGCTATACAGTATTTTTGTATCTTGCCTCTATACAGACAGAAGGTTGATGGCTACATCTGCAATTTTCATAATGTCTTTGCTATTAAACTGGGTTCATGTTCATCTAGACAAAGATAACACATGGTGGGTTTCTGTGAGGGTGAAAGCTCCCAAACAACTGAAGAATAAAAATTCATTTCAGGAAGACAAAGCAAAATAATTCTAAATCACTAGTGTAGAAATACACCCGCTCTGGAAACCCAAGGGCACTCTAGTCATCCTGTATTTGAAGACAGCTCTATAAACCACAGAGTCTGCATTGACATTATTTTAATATAAATCACAAATTAATTTTTTACGGTATGGATGTGCACACACACACGCAAGCACGCACGCACGAACGCACGCACACACACACACACACACACAGAAATTATGCAGGTATGATTGACAATAAAATTGATTTAGTCTTACAAACAAAATTGGGTGGATTAAATTCCATCCATGTCTCATTTTAAAGTAATTTCAGCATCTTTCTCAAGTATTTTATTAAATAACACTTACGTACAAATATATTAATTACAGAACATTAAAATAGGACATCTCAACATGATGTAAATGGCTTTGTGTACATCTAGTACAAATATCTAAACTCCACTATGATATTGTACATATTCACACAACACTGAGTAAACACATTTGTGAAATTCAAGCATTAGAAACATTTTCCATTTGATTGCTCATCATTTCAGTATTAATTTGACAGATCCATCACATGACATATTTCATCATGACTTCTACAAAGACAGTGGTCCTGATACTGCCATGTAAACCTTTATACAGGCTTTAAACCACTAGATTCAAGAAGACGTACAATCATGCAGTTCCCTGAGACATTATACCATCTTACCTGCTTTGGAAGCCTGGTCAGAGGTTAAGGAGTGAAGTCACTGCTCATGTGTTACAGCATGTCACCAAAAACTACTAATTCCGAAGATTCCTCAACAGCACAACCAAAATCTCTTCTTTCAAAGGAGTCTCAATCTGTGGTGTTCGCTGGTCATAGGCAGTCTCTGCACAGCGCCACCTGGCCACTACGATAGTCTCTGCAGGGACAAAGGCGCTGGTATTTGGGACTGGAGCCCGCACAGCTGAACAGCAGTGGGTCATGCTGGACGCTGCATTCAGCATGCTCTGCTGAGTAGGCAGGGAAAAGGTGGTTCATCTCAGACTCCACTCCCTCACACTGAAGGTCCAGCCTAAAAATGCATATACATTTAAAAGCAGTTATTATTATACCACTTATACAAAATGCTTAATAATATATCAATGGTATAAGCAAGAAATAATTTTTCCACTCATGTATTTATAAATTTCAATGTCACAGTGTTGTCTGTGTTACATCAAAGATTGAAGGACAATATTTCAGGGAGCAGCTCAAGAAATATTGGTTATATTTTGAGTTGCTGCACCGTTTTAAAACTAAAACAGGAAATGAAGAATTCCAGTCAAATGCAGAGTTCAATTTACCTCACGAAAGTAGTGCATCCCTGGGATGCGCTTCAGCAAAAATTTGTGCATCACAACATAATGTTTTTGTGTCCCAAAAGTAATAATAGAGTATACAGTAGAAGCGTACGCAAGTATTGAGTACAATATAAAACCTAAACAAACTTAATTCTAACAATTTTATTAACAACAATGTCATAACTGGCACGTTGGTGCTACCCACTGTGCCACCATGCCACCCCTGGTCGATTTATATAAGGCTGAATCAGGCAGATGCTTCTCGTGACAAGAAACTTGACGCAAGGACACACGCAAATGAGAACACTAAAATGTATTGTTTTAAGAGGAGATCCTTATAAAAGGTATTGAGGATGGGCTTCACAGATAGTAGTATGGTTGACACCGAAATGAAAGACTACTAACTGCTTATAATTCCGCAATATTTAGAAATGCTAATATTATATCGCCATGTTTCCACAAGAGTAAGAAAAAAAAGTTTTTCAAACTAAATTACACACAGCCAATTTACATATCATCCTAATGAGGAAACGTCTTACGCGTTAAAAGCCTCCTTAATGTTGATGAAGCGATAGAAGGCAGGTTCACATATAAGCCGCACACTCTGGCACGCCTCCACACATGACTGGTCCTCCAGTGAAGCTAACAGGCGCAGTGCGCTTAGGGGTGGCCACGATCTGTAGCTGGCATTAGATGCCCAGGTAAGGATGCTGGAGTTGGGCAGGAGGATGAAAGGACTGGGAGGGTTACCCAGCCAGGCAGCAGACAGGTTGATGGGTGGGAATGGAGCTTCAGGGGAGCAAAAGTCCTGCCAGGACAGATGATGAAATGACAGAGATAAGCATTAAATTACTAACACATTAACCTGTCATGTACAATATTGAATACACTACAAAATAAAAGTTACATGAATTACATCTACAGCTAAATGTTCAACTTGTGGACAGATGATACACAAAGCAATAAAAGAACCATTGTGTTACAAAAAGGTGCTTATGAGAAGAGACAAGCTCTCATCCATTCTCCAGGAAAATGATGCAAATCAAGTTGTTGCAGCCAAAGGCTGTTCAGAGGCAGTATTAGGTTCTGGTAAAATCCGTGATTGGATTCCCCCCTGTAGCTGGGTCTATTCATAAAGGCCAGGTAATCATATCTCTCAGTGCGTCCCACTGCCCCTCAGACCTGTTTATTAGACAGGCTCCTAGTGCACACAGACAATATCTGGGCTTCCAACCCCTCCATCACTGCTACACATCCACTCCTAGGCACCGACAACAACTGTTATGAACACACACACACACAAATTAAACAGACACACACAGTGAAAATCACACAGACACAGATCATCAGAATATGAGGTATGAAATGGGAAAACTGCTTACTTTTTGTTATTATTGTCAATGATGATGAGCTAATCATTATTAAATAATTATTACATATATTATTACTATTCATAATAAAATAAATAAATTAAAAGAGAATTAATGAGAGTCACCAAAAATCTGCAACTATTAAACAATGACACCATTGATATGCTTTTCCTCTGGAATGGACCGTGATGGACATTGTTATTGTGCGGTTATTGTGATTTTGATTTCAAACAGGTTTTAATTAGCAATTATTTTTAGATTTTCTTGTTGGCCATGTAAACATAACACCAGCTCATTGTGAACATTACATCTGCCTTGAATATAAAGGAAGCTACTATGCTTTCAAGTAAGAATGAGTTGGTGGATGGGTGATGCAGTCGAGCCATGTTAACATTAACTGGATCTGCTCCATGAGAATGTCCCTGTATCAATAATGGTGGGACAATGAGCCCCCAAGTGCAATAACAGGAGCCTAAATCTGAGCTTGTAAATAGCATGTATCTATTATTTACTTTGGTATTTAAAGCTGGGATGAAACAAAAGGACTTTGTAGGAAACGCTTCTGCAGATTATTCATGTGTTATATACCTGTACTGTTGACATCAGTTGACAGAAGTTTTGTTTTGTTTTTTAATATGGCTGTTCTGTATGGTAAGCAGTTAAAGTAAATACGGGTAGTTCTCATCCTACAAACACAATTGGTCTCAAGAGGCTGTTATTTATTACATTTCAAATTTCAAATCACCATTTGAGGTTATTTAAATACCATTACTACTCTAAATACAAAAGTACTATTACCCAAGACTTACCAGAAACAATAACAGGACATAACAGGGCAGTCACAGACTGCAACATCTCTCGAAGGTATAAAAGTGAAAATGTGACCTTGAACTAGTTTTTCAAGGTCAAGGTTGTGATCTAATTTTCATCCCCTTGCCTCCCTGAATATAACACCTTTTGTTTCGTCTTTCCATCTTATCCGGTTCCTGAGATATGTACAAAAATATCTCAGGATAGAAAATATCTCAGACCATACATCAAAGCTAGTGTTTTGATGTAGTTTTCTCAAGGTCAAGGTCATCATCTCATTTTCATCCCGGTTGATGTTTCCGAACAGAAACTAACCTGGCCAACACTGGTTCCTACATTAGTTGTTCCTCCTACAGATGAACAACCCCATCAATAATTTAAAAAAAGAAAAATGAAATAACAGGCAGGTTACAATGGAGTTTTCATACAGGTAGTCTATTGTCTATATTATTGGCACTAACTTTTAAACCTTACCTGAATAGAGCTATCAACACTAACAGGAGAAAAATGTGCAATCCATTATTTGTGCTTGGCTTTATATACGTTCTGTTTGGTAGGGAAGAGACTCCACTGCCGGTATAAATGAGGGTCTCAAGGATTGAAGCACTGCCAGTTGACAGAGGCAAGAGAAAGTTGTTGTGGGCGATAACGAGGGTGATAGATTAGGCCAGATAGTAGAAAAAATGATCTGTGACTTGCTTGAGAGGGCAGGAATAAAATGGAGGGTGGGGGGACGGGGGGTCTGAAAATAGGGAAGAGACGGTGAGAAAAGAAAGGCATTGAGTGTGATTGGGAGTCTGACCTTGTGAGCGCCAGATGGCCAGTCACAGTCAGTCATGGCACGTTGAGAAAATAAGTGTGTGTGAGACGCTGGGAAAGAGAAAGCGAACCAGCCACTGCAACACGACACACCAGCCGTCACAGTCTGAGAGGTGCACCAGAGGACACCATCACAGGTAGGTATTCATCCCCTTTGGATTTCTTCTGTTTTTACTTGTTTCCCACACTTCGATGTTTCAGATGATGAAAATACACACATACACACGCACACAGATAGACACACACGACCTATAGACGTGCAAGTGTCGAGAGATGAAGTGAACGACAGACGTGCTGGCATCCTGGGAACAGTTTTTGGGGCTTTTTGCTTTGCTCAAGGACACCTCAGGAGGTGAACTGGCACCTCTCCAGCTGTGGTCCAAACTGTTCTTTAATCCGCCATCCTCCAGTTCTTATGACAACTCTCTGTGGACTGAGCTACTGTACTGCCACTCACTAACTGAGGAATTATACAATATAAATTAACAAAATGCCACCGTGATCATTCAATTCAACTAAGTTAAAACGTCATTGAAAACCCAAATTACTCATGTGAAAAAGTAATTGCCCCTTTCACATTATTGTGGAGGATGTTTGGCTCAGTTTTCTTTTCAGAATTACCGTAATTCAGCACACTGGGGCTTTCTTCAGGTATAATCTTCCTGTTTGTAAGTTGTGCCACAGGATGTGAATCATATTTAAACCATTTTTAAATTAGATGTGTCCTTACTGGTGCATATCAGTTCAGTTCTGCTGCAAAAGCCAAATGTGCTTGAGCTCGAGATCACACACTGATCGGATGTTCTGGTTTAGGGCAGAGTTCATGGTTCCATCAATTACTGCTGAAGCAGCAAAGTAGCCCTCAGAAAATCACACTGCCACTACCAGTGCTGTTTGAATGGAATGGTAGTTCTCGTTATTTTTAGTGTGATGAAATGGTATGCTCACCTCCCAAATTTTTCCAATTGTGTCTCATCAGTCCAAAGAATGTGCTCTCAAAAGTTCCAAACAATCATTAAAAATGCTTTTTGGCAAATGATACGAGCCTTCGTGTTTTGTCTTTTTTTTGCCCAGCAGTGGTTTTTTTCCTTGGATCTGTCCCATGGAAGTCATTTTTTGTCCTGCCCTGTTCTGATTGTGGACTCATGAATGCTGATCTTAAATGAGGCCGGCAGTTGCTTAGATGTTGTTCTGCGTTATGTTTAGACCTCTTGGGAGCCATTAATCTGCTGTTTGAGCACTTTTTGTAGGCTGGACATTGCTGGGAAGGTTCACCACTGTTTCAAGATTTTTTTTTTCCATTTGCGGTTAAAGGGTTCTTATCATTGTTTGCTGGGGTCTTAAAACCTTAGCAATGGCTTTGTATCACTTCCAGACTGGTAGTCAATGATCCCTTAATCTGTTCTTAAATTTCTTTAGATCAAACTACAATTTGTTATTTTTGAGATCTTTTAGCCTTCTCTCTTTAAGAATATCTAAGTGATTTAGGGTTAGGGTTATGGTTAGATAGTAAAACTGGCTTTTCAAAAATATGGAGGAATTACTTTTTCAGGACCAGGTAGGTTCGGAATTTTTTTTCCCTCTTTTAAAAAGATATTATTTAAAAACTGCATAATGGATTTACTCAGGTTATCATTATATTTCTTTCTTGTGGGTCACAGCATTACTTTTGGCTGTGGTTCATTATGAGCACTCACCACAAATTTCTGTTAACTGCCCAATAACACATCTTAATTATCATTTCCCATCTTGATGCTTGTTAAAGTGGATAATATCTTCATGTTTATGTATGACCATTGTTTCTTGACTTAATTAAAGTCCTCAAGGGGCATCACTGAGAAAAAGTACATATTGTGTTAGACTGTTAACGTTGAAACTGGAGCCTGCAAAGACATTAATAGCTGACCCTGGCAGCCTAGCAGCAGAATAAATATTGTGACAAAGCAAATGAAAAATCCCAGTAAGGGGACATCTTGAGTAGACACCCAGAAAATTCAGATCAAAATTATTAACATAAGAATGGTTCAAGGAAATTTGAGTTTGGGATAAAAATCCAAATACTGTTTCAGTACTTCACCCACTTGCAGTAACCAGTACTTAAAAGAAAATCCTTTTTATAAATTTCACAAACATTTTGAAATGACTGGAGTCAATCACATCTCTGCAACGGTAAGGTCAATAAGGGTATGAAAGATTCTCATAAATAACAGAATTTGAGCATTAGAAATGATGAGGATACATACGCTGACCTCTACAGTACTGTTTGAAGAGTTTTCACTAAACTTATCCAGAATCACAAATAATGCAGTGGCTCAGGAATGAGGAACCAACACACAACAACAAGAAGCACCTACAAATCGTTTCAGGCTCCAGAAAAGAGCCAATTAATTCCCCTGCTCCTGTCAACAAGGTGATGAGATGCCTCACAATGAATGCTGCGCTAATGAGCATAGGTGAATACACTTTCCATTCTAATGCAGAGATGTCATGTCTCCTTCCCACATTCTTATTCTGCGTCGGCATTGTGTTTACAGCTGTCAACACGCACTCGTGAAATGGAGAGACTGTGCGCTGTTGGAAAAGTCGATGTTTGGTATGTGACACATGTTAAACCAGGCTCACCTCAAGTGTATGGAAACGCTGAGGAACTGAGCCTGTAAACGTCACTGGTTTTATATTAAAACCAAGTTAATCAAACTTACTATGACAAGTGTGAAGTACAGGTATGAAGAGAAAAATACAAAAGGTCAAACCTTCTGTGCTATAAAAGATGTATACGTTTTTTATTAGTCTGTTATAGCAGAAGCTATGAATGATCAAAACCCCAATGCATCACAGTTTTAAATGTGGGTCTGTACATGTCAATAACACTGTATTTGTTGGTCTCCTAAATACTCATATTATTCAACTCCCAACCTACTAGTTGAAATGCGCAAGTTTACATCCAAGCCTAAATTAAAATATGCAACACTTTTCTTCTCGAGCCACAGAAAACATCTAATAATAATAATGCTGTTCATAATGAGAAAACAGGTTGATGTGTGGAATCAGTGGCGTGTACCTATAATATATTGTTTCCTTTTGACACAAGGAAATTATTGTGAACAATATGACTAATCAACCATTATTATGAATTTACAATGTTAAATCACATACACTGTATTTCTCCACGTATATTAGGTATGACTAAAAAACTTTTCCCAAATGCTAGTTTTATTGACTACTGCAGTCCTT
The DNA here is from genome assembly GCF_040054535.1 of Antennarius striatus. Lineage (NCBI taxonomy): Eukaryota > Metazoa > Chordata > Actinopteri > Lophiiformes > Antennariidae > Antennarius > Antennarius striatus. The sequence goes on along the minus strand of NC_090791.1, from coordinate 9,394,835 downwards.
GTGGTAGTTAACCCTTTAGGACAGGCATCTCTGGTGCACATTTCTGCTGCCGTGACCATCGTCATCACACCCTAAATCAATTCCAGGAAAGCAGGAACAAACTCCAACCAGTGAACAGGATCACCAAGAACAACAAATGCCATCTAACAAATGCCAGCCAAGCTGCTAGTCCTAAATGTACATGACAGAACGCACTCTATTTATTCACAGCAAGAAATTAGTCAAATTTCAATGTAATGACTTAAAAATATGAAGATACACAACAGAGCATTCACTCACGCAGGGCAGAATTTTCACCAGGAGACAGATTGAAAATACTTATTGACTATGAGTAGAAAACAAATAGGGCAATGGAAGAAAGAGAAGCAATGTTGTGATTTTAATAGACTGATGGAAACAAACTTCATCAAGTGCATTTGTCATTCTCACAACCTCAAGGCCAGCAGAGAAGGCTTTGCTGGTCCTAAAACCCCCCATCGTAGTAAGCACTCACCGATAGTATAGTGTCTGAGGACTCTTAACTCATGTCTAACGACCAAAGGCCTCCAGTTTGCTAATATTCCCAGTTTACATGCTGCTATGACCTTCAAACAAATTCTGACACAATCATGAGCTTCTAAGTGTGGGGCCCACCTGATTCTGAATGTATGCATCAACTCTTTCAAGCATTCCCTCACAGGTGTACTCATAAGGCAGGAAAGGCTCCACCTGCAAACACAGATGTGCACACAGATGAAGAAACAGAGGGGTGTGTGGTTGTTAGTGTGTGTCTGTCCACAGAGTCATTGTAATCAAAGGACCTTGACTTCTAATACTTAATCAAGGCTGACATATTCATTAGTGTAATTGTGAAAGGCTTATATCATGCCACCAGCTGCACATTAAAATCAATGACCTAATACATCACAGGTGACAGCACTGAAAATTGATTTCATTATTTTTAGTCATGACTACATCAATACGTCAAACAATGGATTAAACTGACAGCAGACCTCTGGTCAGCCAGAGCTGTGGGGGGCTTTTGTTTCTGTGCTTTCCAAGTCATCTGGGTGCAGTTAGTCACGTTTGTGTTTGGGCCTGTCAGTCATTATCTGGCTTTTTATGGCAGCAAGATTAAAATTCACTGAAAGGGCACTAATCAATAGCGTCTCCTCTTCTTTCAAGAGTTTTATGCTAACAGCCCTAAAGAGAACAACAGCAGCAGGGATAGGTTTGTATTAATTACAGTGTTTTGAAAACCATTCTGGCCTTCTTGACATAAGTGATCATGAAATACCGAAGATAGGACAAATTCTGTCCGAATTTCCAAAGCAGAATCCTCCCTGGACATCTTCTGTGGTAGCAAAACTGAGATTTCATTGTTTACTATCAGGCTTTCGAACCACGAAGCTTTTAAATTGATAAATTGTTCCTTTTAGTGTTGTTTTCTTTTCAGCACTCACTTATTACTTTATTTCATCTGAGTTTAATGAAATGTATCTGGCACTTTATCAGCTATTCTGTGATACAATTTGCCTTTAGGGCATCTTTATATTATAGAATCAGACAGAGAGAGAGAGAAAAAATCGTTCACAGAGGGCAGATGGAATCTAGCAGCACCTAACATTTTTAAAATATTGGTATGGGTGATATAAAATTAAACATTCCTGAGGTGTGGGCCTGCTGCAAACAGTCCTGTCCAGAAAAACCCTCAAACACAGCTGGTGGGAACAATTGGGCCTTCGTTACGTTGTAGCCCTTCTTTATCAGATAGTTGTTTCCTCATTTCCATTATGCAGGGTTGCCATGGTGCCATTAAAATTTGCAGTGTTTCAAGAACGTTAACAGCCGCTGAGCAGACAGACGTTATCTCAAAATGTGCCTGAAAGAACTATGACCTCACCTTCACAATTTTGAATAAGACAAATTACATTTAGAATTTTAATTCAGAGCTTAATCGGTGTTCAAAGGTGTATTCTATAATTTGTACTCTGTCTGAGATACAATCAGCAAGATACAGGAATCACAAT